>NW_013666859.1:171487-174761 GCF_000517525.1 Limulus polyphemus | reverse complement strand
AATTTTTACTGTCGTTCTTGCCCTTGTGTTTGTTGTTGTTAAATGTAGTTTTATACTAGTTTTTACTTATTCTACCTAGTCGTATTCCTAATTTTATTAACTGTCGTTCTTGCCCTGTGTTGTTGTTGTTAAATGTAGTTTTATACAGTTTTTACTTATTCTACCAGTGATTCCAATTTTATTACTGTCGTTCTTGCCCTGTGTTGTTGTTGTTAAATGTAGTTTTATACAGTTTTTACTTATTCTACCAGTGATTCCAATTTTATTACTGTCGTTCTTGTCCTGTGTTGTTGTTGTTAAATGTAGTTTTATACTTTTCTATTTATTCTAAAAGTTGTTGTTTTTGGTGCAAAACGATACACAATGGGCTATCTGCTCTGTCCACTGCGCGGAATCGAAACTCGGATTTTAGCGTTGTAAGTCCGTAAACTTACCGCTGACCCACCGGGAAGCTATTTCAACAGCCATGCTTACTTCATTATCATTAATTTATGCTGTTTTTTTACTTATTTTATCAGTTATTGTTACTTTATTTTGTAAAATGTAGTTTTATATTATTTTTATTTAGTTTACCAATCCGTTTTCTACTTATTCCAACCGTTGTTACTTTATTTTGTTAAATGTAGTTTTATATTATTTTTATTTAGTCTACCAATCCGTTTTCAACTTATTCCAACCATTGTTACTTTATTTTGTTAAATGTAGTTTTATATTATTTTTATTTAGTTTACCAATCCGTTTTATACTTATTCCAACCAGTGTTGCTTTATTATTGTTCTTTACAGTTGTTGCTTACTTCATTCATTCCAACTTTACATCCAAAGACAAAAGATGGCGCGCATAAACTTTATACTGCCCCCCCCCCCCAGTGGCACAGCAGTATTTCTGTGGACTTACAACACTAGAAACCGGGTTTCGATACCCGTGGTGGGCAGAATACAGATAAAAACAGCACAAATTAATGATAATGAAGTAAGCATGGCTGTTGAAATAGCTCCCCAGTGGGTCAGCGGTAAGTTTACAGACTTACAACGCTAAAATCCGAGTTTCGATTCCGCGCAGTGGACAGAGCAGATAGTCCATTGTGTCGCTTTGTGCTCAACTTCAAACAAACAAAAACTTTATATTGTATATTTAAGAGTTTTGTTTCTCTTTCATTTCGTCAGTACCAAGCGAAACGCTATATTGCTCTATAAGTATCATTTAATGCAACATAATGAAAGTGTATGAATGTGGATTATAGTTTTTGGCACAGCATTGTTAATATAATTGCCCTAAGTTACACTCCATTTACAACTGAATATAAAAAGTTAATATTGAGGAAATCGGGTTCATTAGGTGGAACAGTGTTAAATTTGTGTCACATCACATATTCCTGAAGCAAGAAGCCCACCTCTGGAACAATATTTCATTTGAGTCACATTACATACTTCTGAGGTAAGAAGCCAGCCTATTAAACAGTGTTACATTTGTGTCACATCACATACTTATGGGACAGAAAATCCATCTCTACATGGAACAATGTTACATTTGTGTCACATCACATACTTTTGAGGCAAGAAACCCATCTCTGCACCGAAAAGTGTTAAATTTGTGACACATCAGATATTCATGAAGCAAGAAACCCACCTCTGGAACAATATTTCATTTGTGTCACATCACATACTGCTGAGGCAAGAAACCCATCTTTGGAACAATATTTCATTTGTGTCACATCATATACTTCTGAGGCAAGAAACCCATCTTTGGAACAATATTTCATTTGTGTCACATCACATACTTCTGAGGCAAGAAACCCATCTTTGGAACAATATTTCATTTGTGTCACGTCACATACTTTTGAGGCAAGAAACCCATCTCTGCATGGAAAGTGTTAAATTTGTGACACATCAGATATTCATGAAGCAAGAAACCCACCTCTGAAACAATATTTCATTTGTGTCACATCACATACTTCTGAGGCAAGAAACCCATCTTTGGAACAATGTTACATTTGTGTCACGTCACAATCTACTGCAGCCAGAACTGACTTCTATCATGAAAAGAGTGTTTAGTTCTTAAGAAACATGTCTAATTTTCCTATCATGTTATTTCACAAGATTTACCAAAGGTAACATTATTGTTTCAAACATGAACTTCCTCCTTTTGTCTAAACAAAGTTAACACGTGCTTGATTGAAAGGTGCAGAATGTGTACCATACACAGTTTCGATTATAATCGTTTTTAGTCAAAGAAGAATGATAATTTTTGTTCTAACTCTTTCTCAATGTTTACAAGCTGTATATGGTTTAACCATGTGGAAAATAACCTTTTTCGTTTTTACTCAGTGGTTTGATATCGAGTTTCATGTGGTAACGCAAGTGGCTCGAGTACCGTGTACTGTAGTTGGGATACAAGTGTTCAACATATATGTATATATTACACACACACACACACACATATATCGTAATCCAGACGTAACTGCTGAACACCCATCTTCAGAATGAGGTAAAGTATAGATCCAAGATATACTTTTGGTTCCAAACAAGGATATATCTGTTGCCCGTTCGTCCGTCCGTCCGTCTTTAAGCAACAAATCTACCGTGATTGTTTTTCAGGCTATACTTTTCTCTACGTCGTTTACAAGTCTGTTTATTTACTGTATTTCTCATCTTAATGACCCACTTTGATTTGATAAACTTACACCTTACCGCCATTTTTTTGACAAGCCTGTTCAAAATATCCTTTTGTCTGTCTTTCTGTGTTTCTTTGTCAACCACTCTGTTTCTATGTCTGTCTCTCCTGTTACCACGAGTTTTCTTATATAAGTTTCTAGAAGACAGCAAGCAATTTCTGGGTTGGTAAGCTTTGCCACATTTTTAAAATGTAATAGGTAATTTTATAGGCAAGGCCAAAACCTTGACAGCTTTGACGCGCAACGTAGAATTAAAACATCATTAGCAGCGTTGTTTTTATGTGTGAACAAGTTTCTAAACATCTACAGAGCAATGAAGTATAAATGTGTGTTCGTGTTATTTGCACATATGAAAATTACATATATATATATTCTATGTGTGAATAAGTTTCCAAACATCTACAGAGCAGTGAAGTATAAATGTGTGTTCGTGTTATTTGCACATATGAAAATTACATATATATATATATTCTATGTGTGAATAAGTTTCCAAACATCTACAGAGCAGTGAAGTATAAATGTGTGTTCGTGTTATTTGCACATATGAAAATTACATATATATATATATTCTATGTGTGAATAAGTTTCCAAACATCTACA
>NW_013666859.1:159751-170588 GCF_000517525.1 Limulus polyphemus | reverse complement strand
CTTGCACATTTGAAAATTACATATATATATTTTTATGTGTGAATAAGTTTCCAAACATCTACAGAGCAGTGAAGTATAAATGTGTGTTCGTGTTATTTGCACATATGAAAATTACATATATATATATATTCTATGTGTGAATAAGTTTCCAAACATCTACAGAGCAGTGAAGTATAAATGTGTGTTCGTGTTATTTACACATATGAAAATTACATATATATATTCTATGTGTGGACAAGTTTCCAAACATCTACAGAGCAGTGAAGTATAAATGTGTGTTCGTGTTATTTACACATATGAAAATTACATATATATATTCTATGTGTGGACAAGTTTCCAAACATCTACAGAGCAGTGAAGTATAAATGTGTGTTCGTGTTATTTACACATATGAATATTACATATATATATTTTATGTGTGAATAAGTTTCCAAACATCTACAGAGCAGTGAAGTATAAATGTGTGTTCGTGTTATTTACACATATGAATATTACATATAAATATATATATATAATATTCTCTGCAACTAGATTAAATAATACGTTTTTGATCAGTGATTATATTCAATAAATGTGTATCTTTATTTCTTTGTAAATTCCTACTAAACTACACGTATGCGTTTTTTTAGAGTCCGAAATCCCCAGCTCGCTATACATGATGTTTGTTTGTCAGAAATCCCCAGCTAGCTATACATGATGTTTGTTCATTAAAAATCCCCAGCTAGCTATAGATGATGTTTGTTTGTCAGAAATCCCCAGCTCGCTATACATGATGTTTGTTCATTAGAAATCCCCAGCTAGCTATAGATGATGTTTGTTTGTCAGAAATCCCCAGCTAGCTATACATGATGTTTGTTCATTAGAAATCCCCAGCTAGCTATACATGATGTTTGTTTGTCAGAAATCCCCAGCTAGCTATACATGATGTTTGTTCATTAGAAATCCCCAGCTAGCTATACATGATGTTTGTTCATTAGAAATCCCCAGCTAGCTATAGATGATGTCTGTGTTGTTGCTTTCGGGTTGTGACATTTATCCATTCGAAAACATACCCCAATAATTAGATAATAAGATGAAACAAAACAAAAATATTCGACAGGCATGTTTATGCATCTATTTCTGTCTTTTCATAGCTCTTTGTATTTTCTCTCTGTCTCTTTTCTTTCTTCCCTAGTTCTCTCTCTCTCTCTTTAACTTTCCTTCAATAGTTTAATATAAATGTTTGAGATATCATGCAACGACAAAGCGCAACTGTCACAGAAGCTTCGTAATGTTGCTTATCCAAGATTTTGGGTGTATGTTCCTCATACGGTGTAATCTTAAGTTGAGGTTTTATTTCACACTGCGGGTTTATTTTTGAAATTTAATCGCACCTGACGACAGGCGATACGTCAACATAGTAGTAGTAGTGACAATGTTCTAAGCTCAGTTGTGTGTGTACGTGAGAGAGAGGGCGGGAGGGGGAAGAATAGAGAAAATAAATATTTGCATGGGTTAAAAACTAACCAATCAGTTATCGTTGCTTTGACGACTATCTAACATTGCGGTAACTTGGACTGCGTTTTGTTTATCAACTTGTCTGACGGCTGAATAAGTGGAGAAAATGGGAAGACGCTAATATTGAATTAAAAGGACCCCTGAAAGGTAAAGGATGGTGAGGGGGTGTCAGTATTTTGTGATAGGGCGGGGAAGGTGCTTCTGCATATTCACACGTGATGTGGCCTGACAGTCTCAAGTGCAAGAGCGTAGAACGAGCGGTGGCGCTGCTCGACTGCTGTATGTTACCTGAGTTAAATGTGGAGTTGCTTGCCAGAAAGGAGTTGGAAACTAGTTTTAAAAAAAAAACAAAAAAAAACGCCGTAGTTTACCGCGGGGCTCGCAAGGTAGTCGGGCCCAGTTGGCGACTGCTCATGTAGAACTCACGCAGATGTCGTACGCGGGCAGCAGGCGGTTCTTGGCTGAGCCACGAGGCTAATCAGACTTGGAGTGAAGGATTGCATTGGTTCTAACCGTCAGAGCTCTCACCGTGGCCAGCCAACTCACACTCGTGAGCCCTTAGCAGCGTTGTAAGACGTTGGTAGCTGATCGAGACTGTAGTATATGTACTGTGGCATCGTATGACGCTTTTTCTGTGGCGAGCTTCGCGCACAGAAACAGTAGAGTTCCGTATCTTTCCTCATGCACATGCAGTCTTGTTTAGAGCTTCACCATCCCGATGTAGGTTTCACGAGGTGTTCGCGGACATCACCTCTCGCCGTGTCGATCAAGCAGGAGAACGGACTAATTGAGACTGGCTATCCACCCACTGCTGCCCTTGGCTCACCACTCTCATCGGGCTCTAGCACAGGGTCGGGGAGTTTTTATGGTGGCCAACACTGCTATTTTTCGGGAAAAAACTTGGACTCCTTAAATACAGTCCCCAGGCTTGGAGTTCTCGGAAATCCATCGTCCATGTATTCGGTAATTTCTTATTATTTATTTTTTTCTCTCTATCCTTAAATCTCCACTCCCTTCCGTTTCATGTATTACACCTATTAATAACGTCAAGAAGGGAAGAATAGGCAGTGAATGGTGTAGTGAAAAAAAGCTTGTTAAGGACCCATTACCCCTGCTTATTTCTCTCTTTCTCTCTTTTTCATAAGACAGCTTTTAGTTGACACAAATTTCTGTGTTGTAGTGATCTAATAAACTAAAAACCAACACTGAGACAGCTTCAGTTCTGTGTTGTAGTGATCTAATAAACTAAAAACCAATACTGAGACAGCTTCAGTTCTGTGTTGTAGTGATCTAATAAACTAAAAGCCAACACTGAGATAGCTTCATTTCTGTGTTGTAGTGATCTAATAAACTAAAAACCAATACTGAGACAGCTTTAGTTCTGTGTTGTAGTGATCTAATAAACTAAAAACCAACACTGAGACAGCTTCAGTTCTGTGTTGTAGTGATCTAATAAACTAAAAACCAACACTGAGACAGCTTCAGTTCTGTGTTGTAGTGATTTAATAAACTAAAAGCCAACACTGAGACAGCTTCAGTTCTGTGTTGTAGCTGTCTCAGTATTGGTTTTTAGTTTATTAGATCACTTTAGTTCTGTGTTGTAGTGATCTAATAAACTAAAAACCAACACTGAGACAGCTTCAGTTCTGTGTTGTATGTCAGTTTTGTTTAACCATTTGTTAATTTTCGTCACCTTTTGGCTTGTTTCAAAATTACTCATTGTATATATATACATATACTGTATATTTGTTCATAGAATGTAGTTAATTACTCATTGTATGGCCCATATATATATATACTGTATATTTGCTCATAGTCTGTAGTTAATTACATATCATTTAGGGTTAGGTGAAGTTATATGCTATGATAAAATACTGTATCAATATTTTCTTTGTTATCTAAAGAGTTTTCATTTTCAACATTAACTTTTGATGTTACTGAACCTGTTGTTACTTCGTTGTCATAATGAAGCTACGTTAAAATTAGAAGATAAAACAAGAATTGATTGGATCGGTTATACAGTTTGTTTTATTCACCCAATTAGAAAGCAGCACTAGTATGGTCTCCTACTCCGGACACCTATGGTAAGTCAACAGGGCTGTCTTCGTCCTCCTCAGCTGCCCCTGTGCGCCCGGTGTCACCCTCGTCAGGTCTCGTGCACTGGATGTCCATGATGGCTGATCATGCTCACATGAATATGCCCGCGCACCCTTCGCCTCATGATGTTCACTACATGTGGAATGGAGTTGAGGTAAAGTTTAATTTACTTTTAATTTGGGAGAAAAATCTGTGTTTGCTTTCGTATTTGAATGTTTTGTTTTAGACTCTTGCGTGTCAAGAAACACTGCTGTTCACTGAATAGTGTCTAAAGCTTCATACTTTCAGGTTACGTATCCGTATCCAGGTTTAGGGGCAATGCATACAAGTTAGTGTCCATTACAAAGAGTCCGAGTAATGTACGTAATGTTTGTAAGTTTGAGAGATCGTGAATGGTCATAGCAGGCCTCTTTTACATGTGATTTTAGGATAGCTTAACATTCCAGCTAATAGGCATACTTTACACCTGGGCATGTCCCTTTCACTTTTTTTATTAAGAGGGGATAAGTTTCACTCTTATTACAACAGCGGTAGTAATGAGTCATAGAGTCATAGTTCTTGTAGAGCATATAAAAACCATCGTCCGTCTTCACGTTTGTTTGAACCCAAATGTTCAATTACACGTGATCTGAGTTACATCTACAGGTTGCTATATAATCAGAACGTGCTGAGAAACAGTGCATAGTCCACTGATTCTGTGTTTATCAACACCTACCGTAGTGTCGTTGCGCAAACAGGAGTATCCTGAAAGGCCGTCTCTGCTGTGTACTTGAATAATCACGTTTACGAAACAGCGTATTTAAAGACGTAACAGGTGAAATACAGTTGGTCAAGAGTTTTTATGGATAACTTCATTTAGGCAGGAATTTTCAATGAGTTTCTGTGATTCTTCGCCGAAACAAGGGACGCATAACCTTCGTATAATAGTGCTTTCAGAATTCAGTGGGGTAAAATGGCATGTTGTAAGACTGTAGGATGAAATATATTACAGAATAAAAATGTAACCATATTGTCGACTTAATATACCTAGACAAGGGACGCATAACCTTCGTATAATAGTGCTTTCAGAATTCAGTGGGATAAAATGGCATGTTGTAAGACTGTAGGATGAAATATATTACAGAATAAAAATGTAACCATATTGTCGACTTAATATACCTAGACAAATATTACTGTTTGTTTTTTGTAATTATATGTTATTATATCGAGTTTCTTCTGGTGGAAACGAAAACGTGAATCGGTACAAACCTGACTTACTATACGTGACAGCGTGCGCATGTATCACACACACACACACACAGAAAAAAAAAGATTGTTATTGTTTTTTGCTTGTTTCAGTACAAAGCCACATTTGAGCTATCTGCTGTGTCCACTGCGGAGAATCGAAGCCCGGATTTTAGTGCTATAAGTCCGTAACCTTATCTCTGGCCTGCCGGGAGACAAGACTATTATTATTTGTGGATATTTTATTTGTTTTAAATACTTGATATAAATCGATAACAAAAAAAAAATTGATCTCTTCATCCCTCCTTTCAGGATTGACTATTTTGCTGTGACAGCTACCTTTTTTTTTCTTTTTCTTTTCGTTTAAAGTATGAGATAACCGTGAAATCAATATCAATTTTTATCTATGAAAGCACCCCCAGTGGCTCAGCGGGAAGTCTAGAGACTTATAATGCTAAAAACCGGGTTTCGATACCCGTAGTGAGCAGAGCACAGATAGCTCTTTGAGTAGCTTTGTGCTTAACTTCAAACAAACAAATAAAAATCTATAAAAGCAACAACAACAACAACAACAAAAAAGTTTTTAAATGTCGTTGCTCCAGTTTTTAATAATCCGAACGAAATGAAATAATTATTCTGAGAGCTTCAAGTTTTTATTCGTTACTGAAATAAAGAAGACTTGGTTTATTATAGCCAGGCTTGCCGACTTTCATCTTATTAATTTAAAAGAACACGCCTCTTACTGATGTTTGTGTTATATCGTTTGACATTTATTTTTAAAGCCGCATTTTCTTGGCAACTGACTTGTCACCCAGCTGCTGTTGGAACAGCTGCTGGGGTAACTGTGTGAGTATTTTGGGTAGTGCAAGCGTGTGGTACGGTGACACTCGTCTCTGTTTGTTTGATATATATATATATATATATACGTTTGCCGTCATTACAATAAACCATCTGTATTGCACCTGATTATCAAAGTTTCCACCACAATTGCTGTAAGCACTCTTAATCAGTAGTGAGTTATTTCCTTTGCAGTTCGGTTAAAATTTCAGCATTTGTTTCACTATAAACTAGGGTAAAACATGCAGATGGGCATTTGGTATCTTAAGCCTGAACAGCACCTTATACAACACAGAGACCCCCTAAGGTCCAGGCAGGTAACATATACCGCCTACATGACTATCCTTAACTGAATAGCGAGATTGTCTCGTTATTACTATTATAACAAAACTACAGCTCGAAGTGCGAGGCGTTTTAGCGGCATTTCACGGCTCGAACCTTGAACCTTACAATCCGTATCTCGGCACCTTTAGAGAAGTTAAGATAATTACTGAAGTAAAACCATATGTTTCTTATAACTGATAAATGCTTCATATATTTTATGTTTGCTTTCGTTTTATATATTATATATATTACTACGTTAAGCTAGGTCAAAACCAAGAATTCCCAAAATTGCAATGTCAACTGGATGATGCCACTTTGGAGTCAAAAGCCGAATTGACGAAGGCTTACACGATATTACTGCTATATGTGTATCTCATTCATTATGTACAATAACAAAAATTACGATTCTGGTTTCGCTGACTACTGAACGACAAGACTTTGTTCGGACTTTGTCTTCTTAACCTTCAAGTTACCAACTTTTTTTCTTTGCATGCTCTACAAGGAATTTGGTGCATAAGTAGTTTAGAAAATATAATTAGAAAATAGATGATGTAAGTGATTCTAAGATTAATATAGAATTACCTCGTACTTTTCCGCCTAAAACAAAACAAACAATAATTAAAGCTTTACAGACTGTTTCTTTTAGAGCAAAGCCACATTGAGCTATCTGCTGAATCCGTCCGCTTAAAACAAAACAAACGGTAATTAAAGAATGAAGCAAGAAGTCTTTACAGATTGTTTGTTTTAGAGCAAAGCCACATCGGGCTATCTGCTGAATCCGTCCGCTTAAAGCAAAACAAACAGTAATTAAAGAATGAAGCGAGAAGTCTTTACAGATTGTTTGTTTTAGAGCAAAGCCACATCGGGCTATCTGCTGAATCCGTCCGCTTAAAACAAAACAAACGGTAATTAAAGAATGAAGCGAGAAATCTTTACAGATTGTTTGTTTTAGAGCAAAGCCACATCGGGCTATCTGCTGAATCCGTCCGCTTAAAACAAAACAAACAGTAATTAAAGAATGAAGCGAGAAATCTTTACAGATTGTTTGTTTTAGAACAAAGCCACATCGGGCTATCTGCTGAATCCGTCCGCTTAAAACAAAACACACAATAATTAAATAATGAAGCGAGAAGTCTTTACAGATTGTTTGTTTTAGAGCAAAGCCACATCGGGCTATCTGCTGAATCCGCCTTAGGGAATCGAACCCCAGATTTTAGCGTTGTAAGTCTGTTAACCGACATATTTTTGTTATACCTAGAGAGAAAAGTGTTCAGCTGCTTCCATAAGAAGAATTTATAGATACAGCAGCTGTAATTTTTAATTAGTTTAGGTGGATCTGTACACAGCGTCGTTTGTCGTGTGGCCAGTACTTACACTAGCTACGACAGTCACACAATGTTATTGCAACATTTCTCAAAATTCGATACGTTTTTCTACTTGCGCAAATAACATAGCCCGCGCGTAAATAAAGATGAGAACGCGCATTGGTGCCGTTTGATCGCTTCTTTCGAGTCCTGGAAGTGGTTTATTTAACGAAATATATTTGTAAATTTCCGCTACAAGGCGCTGTCAGTGCGACGTTTGGTGGTATGTTAGAGGAAGTTAACGATCAACTGCTCGGAGTAATGGGATGTTGGCTGGTGATGCTCGGTGCTGATAAGCGCATACTCGTTGTATAAAGCGATTTGATTAGGACTGTTAGTGTTTACTTTCTGTAAGTAATATACGTTATAACCTACCTTGTCCTGTGCTCAGTTGTGTCGTGAAATGTACAAAATTGTATGCGGCTTATCAGATTCTCTCGATTCATTTCATCGTAATTTATAAAGACGCGATTATCTGAACGCGCGCGCCGTTACAAGTTTAACCGTATGCTGTTGAATATTTTGCACGTGCACAGCATTCAGTAATTTTTTTTTCTTATGTACTTTTGTTATGGTTGTTGTTGTTGTTGTTCAGTATTAAGCACAAAGGTCTATCTGTGCTCTGCCCACCACGGGTATCGAAACCCGATTTCTAGCAGTATAAGTCCGCAGACAATGCCGCTGCGCTACTGGGGGAGCTCTGTTATGGAGATCAGTTGTCTTGCCTTCAGAACATGTGACTTTGTAGTTGGAAATTCGTTAATGGGGCAACTTGTTGTTGATTGTTTGTAAGAAATTATACAAACCATTCGCAACGCTAATGAGCCTTTATCTTGTCGCCCTTATGTTAGATGCTGTACCACAATTCTAACGCCAAGCATGCTCGCCCTTTCAGCCTTTGAGGCGTTATAATGTGACCTTTAATCCTGCTATTTCTTGGAAAAGAGTAGCCCAAGAGTTGGCGGTGGGTGGTGTTGACTAGCGACCTTCCCTCTAGTCTATCACTTCAAAATTATGGACTGCTAGCGCAGATAGCCCTAGAATAGCTTTGTGCGAAATTCAACAAAATCACGAACAAACCCTTTCTACTTACTCGTACATCGCTCGGACATAATTAACACTATCCATGAGACAAAGTGAACTAAAGAAGTCTTCATGCACGAAGTGGGGTGTCACTTAGCGTCATGCTTCGACTTTTGTAGGCTATGCACAATAGAATGTTATGTTGCACCACAAACTGTATTCCACTATTTGGTTCAAGCCACTTCTTGGCTCTTATCCAAAATGTGTTGCTCTAGGCCTGAAATAGTTCTTTATCAAAACTCTGTTCGAAGAAATGGCCATGGCCAGGTGGTTAGGGCGCTCGACTCGCAATCTGAGGGTCGCGAGTTCGAATCCCCGTCCCACCAAACATGCTCTCCCTTTCAGCCGTTATAAAGTGACGGTCAATCCCACTATTCTTTGGTAAAAAGAGTAGCCCACGAGTTGGCCGTGGGTGGCGATGACTAGTTGTCTTCCCTCTAGTCTAAATAAGGGACGGCTAGCGCAGATAGCCCTCGTGTAGCTTTGCGCGAAATTCAAACAAAACAAACTGTTCGAACAACCAGCTTTTTGATTAAAACATCACGTGATATGTGGCAGATTATTAAACTTTAATCACCGTAGAATAGTGCAGATAGATACTGGTGTGTTTAGTATAGTCTACACTACAGAAATTGAACGATAATTGTTAACTATTTTAAATGAGCATTTTATGGCGTCCCCTACTGAGCTAATTACTAGGAGTGTGCAAATGTTAATCAAATTTTAACACCATTCTTTACGATATACGCAACAGATATTAAGAGTTCACATTCAATCATTTACCTCATTATTAAGACGTGTTAAAAAATATCAAAAACACAGGTGAAACTAATATTTAACACAGAATATTGGATGGAAACATAACAACCAGATTGTACTTTTTTTTGGGGGGGGACTTATTAAATATATTCGCATATAAGGACCAGAGAACTTTTATCAGATTACTACTTCTTGTTCGGCATAGCAGGGTCTCTATATAAAAGTCATTCCAACTTTCGAAATCAGTGTATTATCCACTTGATATGCAAACGATGTTCTTAACCATTTACTTATTCAAAAAAACGAAGTGTTTTTATTCGTGTGCTGGTATAGGCTACAAAGCAGGCCTAAACACGCGCGTGGAATTGTGTAAATTACGCGTCACGTAATAAGGTCGTACTGTTTTGAATGGCAGTTTGTTTTCCAAAAACAAAAACATTAATGCCATTAACTTTTTTTTCTTTGTTTTTTAATGGCGTTCTTAAGTATCATTCTCGATGTTCATATTATATTCAGAAACAGGGATATTCCAACGTTATATATCATTCAGGAAATATTTTAGACGCTTATCTTTTATTTGGTTCAACCGACTACCATCCTAAAAGCCAACTTGGTTATTGATGGCCAGAATTCATTAGTCATAAGTTAATTTTTTTTTGCACTTTTCTAGACTAACGTCACATACATCCAAGCTAGGGAAATTAAATATAGATATAAATAAATTTTCATGAACCATGTCCGGTATCATTATATTAGGTAAAGATCATACGTGATACGTGAGGACAAAAAAAAACGTAACGGATAAAATAACATAACGATCCAGTGGTGTTTACCTTCGTTTTTGGTGGTTTATTTGTCCACCGCAGGGTATTTAACCCCGGATTTTAGCGTTGTAAGTCCGTAGATTTACCGCGGTTCCGCGTTCGTGGTGGCGAGGATAAACAGACTGAGCTTTAAATTATCTCAGACGTATTGATCAATAATTTATAGATTTGCTTTACACTTTCGTCGTAAAAAATGGAACATAAACATTTTCTCTGCTCGCTTTGCCCCCTCAGTGGCACAGCGGTATGTCTGCGGAATTACAACTCTAGAAACCTGGTTTCGATACCTGTAGTCGGCAGAGCACAGATAGCCCATCGTGTAGTAGCTTTGTGCCTAGCTTCAAACAAACAAAAACATTATATTGTATATTTAAGAGTTTTGTTTCTCTTTCATTTCGTCAGTACCAAGCGAAACGCTATATTGCTTCAAACAAACCGCTCGCTTTGTCTCCATGAAGCCGTGCAGTCTATACAACAAGCACTACTAATGTATCTGTTAGAATACGTTCGTTCCAAGTTGTTAACATTCTCATATAACATAAAAACAGATATACATTTAAATAATATGGAAAGTGTGAGGAACTTAAAAAAAGAGAGTAAGTTGTAAGGTGTAAATATATTTTTAAAAATAGTAGTTGTACTTTAAAACTTTTGGAAGCGAGGAAGGATCGTGGGGATTTCCGCAGAACGTTTGATTGGTAAACAGAACAACAGTCGAAAAGGAATAAATAATTAGAAATAAGATTGTTTACAAACATTAGCCTCCCCCCCCACATAACTTTTATTTTTTAGGACAGGGACTAAATAATAGCGTGGCTCTTTGTGCTC
>NW_013666859.1:149704-159060 GCF_000517525.1 Limulus polyphemus | reverse complement strand
AGCGCAGCATAAAACGTATACAAGTCAGTGTTTTATATTATTTTATCGACTTAAAATTGTCCTAAAAAAGTTTTACTGCCGTAATAAAAATGCTTTATTGGCATGTAACAGTCATAATTCAAAACATTTTGACACTTTATAGGCAGAATTAATATTAAAAAGTCATAATTATATTATTTTATCGACTTAAAATTGTCCTAAAAAAGTTTTACTGCCGTAATAAAAATGCTTTATTGGCATGTAACAGTCATAATTCAAAACATTTTGACACTTTATAGGCAGAATTAATATTAAAAAGTCATAATTATATTATTTTATTGACATAATTCGATCATAATTAATTTATTTTGTTGGGATAATACAATCGTAATTAAAATGCCTAATTAATATAATAAAATATTTTATTGGGATAATAAAGTCATAATTAAAATGCTTAGGGCGCTCGACTCGCAATCTGAGGGTCGCGGGTTCGAATCCTACCAAACATTCTCGCCCTTTCAACCGTGGGGGCGTTATGATGTGATGGTCAATCCCACTATTCGTTGGTAAAAGAGTAGTCCAAGAGTTGGTGGTGGGTGGTGATGTGATGACTAGCTAGCCCTGATTTTATAGTGTCATTTTAATTATGACGAATTATGTCAATAATACATTTTAATTATGTTTGTTATCGTTGTTTGTTATGGATTTCGCGCAAAGCTACACGAGGGCTAGCCATCCCTAATTTAGCAGTGTAAGACTAGAGGGAAGGCACCATATTGCGTCTGATAAAGTGTCAAACAAGGCAAGGGTTTTGTTGTAACGAATAGTTCCCCATTTATTCTTCTTCAACTGGTAACTGTTTGAGGTGTATGAAATATCGATTTAGGTCATACCCACGTTTAATCTTTTAATGAGTCTAGCCAAAGAAAAATACTGCCCCGCCCCCGGTGGCACAGCGATAAATTTGAGGGCTTATAAAAATTAGGGTTCAATCCCTTCGGTGGACACAGCACAGATAGCACAGATGTACAGTTTTCCGATAAAAAAAAAACAAGTGAACGGTAGCGAATTAACGGAATTTAATATGGGCACTTTACAAAGAATATATTAATGATAAATAAACAGGTAAAATGGAATGAGTACCAGAACTTACAATGTTTGATAAAGGTGCTCCTTACTGAGCAGTCGCTTCCTTGTATAAAACTATGATAAGCATACAGATTCAATGTTTTTTAAGTTGCATTTTTGTATATATTTTTTATGCAACCGACAAGGTCAGAAACTATTAAGTTCAGCCCAAGACCGACCAGCATATCTTGGGCTCGTATCTTAGACCAGTGGTTTCCAACCATCTCATTAAACAAGTAAGTTTTTTAATTCTGCTGTTCTTTTAATTGCACACTCAGTTATATATGTCTTTTATCTGATAGTGAAAAATGGAAAAACAAGTTAATTATTAGTAAGACAAACAGTTTGTTGGGTAGATGGAATCTTTCAAAAAACATGGGGTCCTTGGTGGTGAAAAGGTTGGGAACCGCTGTCTTAAACCATCGGATCCGCAGCCCGGCACGCATAGCCACAACTGACCCTACTGGAGCGTAAGTTTAACGAAATGAGTGAATATGTTGCTGTAGTGAAATTTTGGTAACCCATTTTTTAACGCGATAACCAGAATTTTGAAAGTTGTTTTGGATGTTCATTTAAGCCAGTTGAAAAAAAAACAACTGATTTTACTTTGCAGTAGTGTTTAACACGGATAACCAATGAAATGTTATTATCTTTTAAATAGCGTACTTGAAAAAAAACAAACAAGTTTTTGTAATAAAGCTGCTTGAAATTGGTCATCACCTGGCGGCTAGTTTTAAGCTACTAATACGGAAAAAGTTCTAATGACCAATAACCTGCAACATCACTCCTTGTATGATAAAACTATATAATTTACAAAAAATGGTAATAATAAAAAAATAGAATAATCTGTAAGTTAAATCATGCAGTTCACTAAAACTTGCTGTTACCTGAAGTTAGAGTTTATGGCCTGTAAAGAAAGTTAACTGAAGGCCCATTACTTACACACGTTAGACTATGAAAATATCTTTAGTGATAACTTTGTAGTGTAGCCTTTCTTATTTTTTCTTGTTCTTGTAATATGGTGTTTAGGACTAAACAACAAAAAGTCTTTACGTAACCAGTAGATGCTATAAAAAGTATATAAAGTACATAATTGTTTAAAGAATGTATATTAATAAACATTTCATTGTAAGGCTAAAACAGTTTATTGGTTGATATATGTATATTGAACGTAAATGATATATCCTTTACGTTTGAATTTTTTTTACACGCCTAGGCTGGACGTGTTTTAGTGGTTCGCGTTCCAATGTAGCAAAAAAAAACGCGTCCGCACTTTGGGTTCGTAATAGCAGTAAACAAGCGACGATCAAACCATATTATTTGATCAGGCAAGAGTTGGCGGTAGGTGCTGTTGGCTAACTGCCTTGTCTCAATATTAGAGTCAGCTATACGCGTATATATCCCTTGTGTAACTTTGGGCAAACGTTTTAAACATAAACCCTAAACGAGTAAAGTCAGAAAATATTTTTCAGACATTTCTATACTCCCTCTTCTGGTTATGTAAGTCTGTATGTTAAATCAACTGTCACATTTTGATAAAACTCATAAATAATTTCTTCTTTAACGATTTCAGACATCACGTGCACACACACACACTGAAATACCTAACGTTAAACGAATTAAGAACTAAGAATCAATATTTAACACAACCATGTCAGTTTATGTAAAATGTGAAGGCAATTTAACATCTTTTTTCTCTCTCTCTCTGTTGTGTCGGCATTTTCATTGTGAGCTTTTGTAGGATCTCAATATAAAATGTGAAGTGTATCTAAATTAAAAATATGCCAGGAATATTACATTGACAAGCCATTTTATTAAGACTCCTAATTAACATCAGATTCGACCATTTTTCGCTGCGATTGTAGTCTAGATTCCACGTGACATAAAATATAAAAACGTATGAAAGATGACTTGTTCGAATGAAGCTCATTTTCCCCAAGATGCAAATGTTTCACAAATGTTCATAGATGAGGTGTGGAAGTGGTAGATCAACCAGGCTGAGATCTGGTCATTGTACTAGCCAAGTAAAACGAAAGAGGTCACTGTTAAGCTCGTCTAACCAATAATAGAAATGTGATAATACTAGCGTGTTTAATTGTTGTATTATCATTTGGAAAAACGTTTATCCATCAGGTTGGAAATGCAACTTTGTGTAGTGGACATGATTAGCAAAAATATTCAGGTGCATGCTGGATTTTATTCTTTCCAACATCTTGTAAGACAACTTTACCCACACCATTACACTACCTCCGATAACTTGCACTTGTTTTCTTCATATACTAACTATCATTGTAGAAAATGATTGAACGATGTCCATCAGACTATAACACACACTTCCAGTTATTACTGTTCACATTTTGTGCCTTAAGAGCCACTGAAGCTGTATTTTCCTCTTTGTATCTGAGATAAGCAGTTTATAGGATTGCTATCGTGTTACAATTTTTATAATATCATACATATGGTATGGTTGGAGATAGTCGAATCGTCATCACATTTTTTTTTTAATTGCTAATTTGAAACACAGTTTAATGTCTGCTGTATTTTATCAGTCTGTCTAGCCATTCTTTCCTACAGTCAATCACCAACATTTAATAGACACTATTTTTTTTTCTAACAGCAGGTACATTCTCGTGTTACTGCCACAGTAATAGTTTTGGTAACATATATATTTCAGTTTAGTAAAACAAATTGTTTTTAATAATTGTGCTCCTGCTGGATGGACACACTCAATTATACCCCTTTGAGAGTCGAAAATATCATTGTTATTTTATCCATCGTCTTTGTGATTTATTAGAATATAACTAATGGGATGTATAGACACGTGGGAAACAGTAACAATAACATCAAAATCTGTCACCAACATAAGGTTTCAGCCTTTTAGATAATTTTAGTCTATTTTCCAAATACAATCATCAACTGTTCTTCTTACTGCTCTAATATTATGTCCATGAGAATGCTAAATTTAAATAAAATGATATATGATGATATTTATTTTTAACTGTTATGTAAGGTGGCAGTTTCTCCTGACGAACAAAAACTCATTTACGAATTGTTATGAAAAACATTAAAATCTTATATTACTATTGTTCTCTTTACAGTACTTTCCCTATTAATACAACTGCTAACCAACAACATAATTACTTGTACTTCACTCGTATTTCGTTATTTCAAATTATTTCGTAAAATTTTATGAACTCTTGGCATTGATTGTTTATGATAACCCTTTCGCAATACTCCAAAGTGTAATAATTTCTCCAAACGTGATAATCTAGTTTGGGCTTTGTTCTTGTTTTTACTTTTTTTTAATGCGTGATCGTGAATCTCGAGTTACTGTAGATCAGTCAAGTCAGTACAAGAAATAATAAAAAGACTGAATTGATTGCACTGGCTCGCAAGGCACGACTGTACTTAGCGCTTTTAGTGAAAAATCTACTTCATAGTGTGAGTCGAGTCCTACGGTGCTTTGCGTGCATGTAATTTGTTGTAAAGTTTAACATCGTTTTTATTAGACTGAATAAGCGAAAAATAATAATGTAAATTGTTATGTTCTTCAATAAGTTGGGACAGAACAGTAATACAGCTAGATCTTTACCGAAAGAAGCTGACTAATGTAAAGGAATCGGTTGTTTGTTATTACGCACAAAGCTAAAAGGCCCGGCATGGCCAGGTGGTTAGGGTGCTCGACTCGCAACCTGAGGGTCGCGGGTTCGAATCCCCGTCACACCAAACATGCTCGCGGATATTATTGCATGGGGCAAGCTTTTCTCACTGACCTTTACCTTCGTGATTTGAATTTGGTAAAAGATGACGCACTTTACTTACCACGTGTAGGTCACGACTTTTGAATAGTCCTGGATTCCCAAGTTGATTCAAATTCTTTTGTTTTCAATGCCATTAGGTGCAAGGGATATACTCGTCTTAAAATTTCTAAATCTACGATCTAAACACATTTTTTATGATCTAAGTGTATAAATATGTTTGTATATTTTCTAAAAGGGCTGTTAATTACCCTCGCTAAAACAACCAATTTTCAGTGGCATCATAATACTTACACAAACAATGTAATAATGTAGTTCTGATACAATCTGTTCCACCACGATATTATATCTACTTTGTGGTTGTCACGTGACCTATCGATTTGCATATCTTATATCGTTTTAGATAACGTACTCAATCCTCTGTGTATATTTATGGATCTTGCAAACTTGTTACTATTTCCGATTTAAAATAGAAGATCAAATACTCTGAATATAAGTTCATAAAAGTAAACAATTTGTTCAAACGTTAAAACAGATGATGTAATGAAGTGCTATATATAACTCAAGTGAGGATGAATCACTAAGCCTAAATTAATTAGATTAATTACACATCTCTTTTAGCCATAAATCTAACCAATAAATTCAATGAACCAATATGTATTTTTTAGATTGTATAATACAGTAACTAAACAGAGAATAGTTATTTTAAAGGAAAACATTAATCACCAATCAGAGAATACAGAAAACGTATGTTAGAAAAGTCTTAATACTTCTAGAAATTTCCTTTTTTCATTTTTTGTTAAGCAGAAAAATTACACTATGTGCTCTGGGCACCACATGGATTGAATACAGAAATTTGGCGTTATAAGTTATCAAGCTCACAAAGGAGCTTGTGGGCTGGGGGGACACTTTTGATCTGAAGAGGGTGGTGTATAATAAGAGTTGTGCATTACTTATTAAATTATTCCTCCGGGTTTCGTTACCCGTGGTGGGCAGAGCACAGATAGGTCTTTTTGTAGCTTTGTTTGTTTGTTTGTTTATTTGAATTTCGCTCAAAGCTACACATGGGCTATCTGCGCTGGCCGTCCCTAATTTAGCAGTGTAAGACTAGAGGAACTAGTCATCACCACCCACCGCCAACTCTTGGGCTACTCTTTTACCAACGAATAGTGGGATTGACCATCACATTTTAACGCCCCCACGGCTGAAAGGATATAATCAAGCATGATCTCCACCTGGGAAAGCAATATGAGTCACGTGTGCAGAAGTTAGTTCCACGACATATCTCTTCAACCATTGCATACCTCAAACAGGTGGAAAATGAAACATATATTCATGTTATTTCATAGGAAGGCATACCGGCCAATTCGTCTACAGATTTCTATGTGATCGGACTGTTGAAATTTGCGCTGGGAAACCATTGTCCTCGTATATTAGATAGCTTATGGAAAGCATGAAGGGAGATGTGGAGCGCTTTTCACAATTCAGCCTTACAACGGAGTCTTTTGCAATAGATACTACGCTGCAGGGCTATTTTCAGGTGCATGGCTATTAGCTAGAGCACAACCATACGTAGTGACTTGGACTGTAACGACATGATAATGCTCCAAAATCTTCTTAATATAACGTACACCACCTCGGTAGATACTGATTAGGCAGTTTATCGAAACAATCTTGACCTTGTAATAGTATAAAATAAATGGAAGAGATTGTTTCACTAGGATACCTTAATACTAACGGCAACAACAAAAATTCAAACAAAATTGCTCCCTAAACTCGTGATACTTTTTTCTACGAAACTTAAATCAGGAGTGTTCTATAAAAAAAGAACAAAAAACAAAACCTGATTTATGTTTATCAAATTATTGGCACTTTTATTAGAAATGCTATTTATAGCATTAAATGCTCGATAGACAAGTTCCTTTTTTTAACATTAAATGCTCGATAGACGAAATGCTATTTATAGAATTAAATGCTCGATAGACGAAATGCTATTTATAGCATTAAATGCTCGATAGACGAAATGCTATGTATAGAATTAAATGCTCGATAGACGAAATGCTATGTATAGAATTAAATGCTCGATAGACGAAATGCTATTTATAGCATTAAATGCTCGATAGACGAAATGCTATTTATAGCATTAAATGCTCAATAGACGAAATGCTATTTATAGCATTAAATGCTCGATAGACGAGATATTATTTATAGCATTAAGTGCTCGATAGACGAGATGCTATTTATAGCACTAAATACTTGAATAATAACAATTGCACTGGAATACGTTGATGAACTATAATCTTTATCAACATAAGTTAATTTATTACACACCAGAATTATGTTTGTTTTGTTTGTTTGCTTGCGGACTTAAACCGCTTAAATCTGGGGGTTAAATTCATTGTAGTGGACAAAGAAGATAGCCCAATGTGTCTTTGCTCCAAAACAAACAAACAAAGTAATCAGAATAAGTTTTATCTTATGTATTGACTTGTAATATTCCATACTTCTAGTAAATGTGTTTTAATATTTGGTTCTGATGTATAGAATTTATTCAAGTTAGATCAAAAATTCTTAATCATAATATTTCCAAGCGTTCTATAACCACCACTTCCATAATGTTTAGTCAACACGCTCACCTGAACTTGTTTTGGGCGTGGAATAGTGATTAGCTTGGCGCAACCTTGAGTCCAAGGTCCATGGTTCGCATCCTGTTACTGCAAAATCGTACGCACTCTGGTGACGTAAATGCACTATAAGAGTGACGGTCAACTCTCTCTATTCGATTAGAGAGGCCCAAGAGTTGATGGTTGACTAGCTTCTTTCTCTCTAGTTTATTTGTTTGTTTGTTTGTTTTGAATTTCGCGCAAAGCTACACGAGGGCTATCTGCGCTAGCTGTCCCTAATTTAGCAGTGTAATACTAGAGGGAAGGCAGCTAATTATCACCAGCCACTTCCAATTCATGAGCTACTCTTTTACCAACGAATAGTGGGATTGATCGTCACATTATAATGCCCCCACGGCTGAAAGGGCGAGCATGTTTGGTGGGACGGGGATTTGAACCCGCGACCCTCAGATTGAGAATCGAACGCTCTAACCACCTGGCCATGCCGGACCCTTTCTCTCTAGTCTATCAATTCAAAATTAGAGAGCTAGCCCAGATAGCCCTTGGGTAGCTTTGCGCGAATATCCGAAACAAACCAAAACCAAATCCCCCTACCCTATACTTGCTGACTACTGACCATTTGGACTGTCTAAGGACAGGGTCTATCGTCCTAACCAAGCAACCATATCTCTCCTGAAAGATGTCAATGCGAAAGACGTTCGTGATATTCCTGGGGACAAGTTATGTGCCCCAATACCTAGCACCATTGTAATTATGAGAGTATAAACCGAAAATAGTGGTGGTCACAGTGAAGAATATTTATAGTGGCACCCCTAGTGTCGTTATCAGAAATTAGTAAACAATTATTTTCCGTGATATTTTGCATGTAATAAAAATATTACACCCGTTTTTTATACAGATTTATAACCATCCTATACTATAGCACAATTTTCAAAATACTTAGTATACTGTCACATTTTAAAACAAATTTAAAACACGGGTAAGATGTATGCATGTATTCGCATATTCGTTTCGTAGGCTATATATCTGTGATGGGTACTGACATTAGAAATTGTACACAATCTGAGTGTATTTTATACATTTGTTTCTGTTAAGTTATATGTTTATGCACTTTTATTTGACGCATGCTTGCTAGTAGACCGTTGACTCATTTTCAGTTTATTTTTATCTTGATTTTTATAACATTTACAAAGAGATATTTATGGAAACAATTCTTCAGTATCTCGTAAGTGGTGCCATCTGTTTGCAGGTTTTGAATAAAAGATTTCCATTCTTGTCTGATGCAAAAATGCCCAAGTTTCTTGACCTTGTACTGATGATCCTTATGTTCATCACATTCACATCAAATAAAGTTTAAGAAACTCGGTGTTGTGTGTTCACATCGGTTAAGGTGGATACGTATATTTGCTTATCCAAGCGCTTTTCTTGGCGTGTTTATGTACGCGCGCACTCGAATATAAGAGTGGGTAGGGAGGTGACTGAACATTAAAAACTAGAAAAATTGAGTGGGTGGGGAGGTTGTTGTACATTAAAACTAGAAATTTACTGGACTAGAGAGCCAACAGTCACGTATTTGCTTACTTTAAAACATGCTGAAACTTGATCTAACTTGCATGTTGAGTATCGTTAATTTTCTCCAAATGAATCTGAAGTTAACGAGTGTTAACATGTTAAAAACATATGAATGTCCTTTGTACGGATGCAGCCGGATGCTATATTGATACACAAAGCATATAAGCTTTCCATTTTGCACACACACACACACACACACACAAAAAACAAAAAAAACTACAATACATTTTTAAGTGGAACATGAAAATTCCACAGCTTGACGATAGGAATAAATGTATATGTCCCTGCAGTAATT
>NW_013666859.1:141145-148599 GCF_000517525.1 Limulus polyphemus | reverse complement strand
TACAACACAGCATGACATATGAACTTGAAACAGAACACTTTCTGGGACCCTGTGGAAATATATCTACTCATTATTTACTTTTTTTTTCTGATTTAACCAGCTCGGTCTTGAACTCGAGATGTTTCACGAGCCAGGCGAGTGCTCAAACCAATAAACTAAAAGATTAAGCCGTTAGAAACTGCTAGCAAAACATTTAACACAATTCAAACTAGCACATACCTACCTATCTATCACCTTTATACGTGTAATTCGATGATATTCTATAGCACGTGGGCTATTGTTGTTTTTAAACTTGTTTAACAATAACACATAGCACATCTAACAATAACACATAGCACATCTGTTAAATTCATATCTATATAAGACATAACACATCTGTTAAAATCATATCTATATAAGACGTAACACATCTGTTAAAATCATATCTATGTAACACATATCTGTTAAAATCATATCTATACAACACATAACAAATATCTGTTAAAATCATATCTATATAAGACGTAACACATCTGTTAAAATCATATCTATGTAACACATATCTGTTAAAATCATATCTATACAACACATAACAAATATCTGTTAAGATCATATCTATACAACACATAACAAGTATCTGTTAAGATCATATCTATATAACACATAACACACTTGTTAAATCATATCTATAACACATTACACACTCGGTAAAATCAAATCTATATAACACATTTATTAAGATCATATCTATATAACACATTTATTAAGATCATATCTATATAACACATAACACACTTGTTACATCATATCTATAACACATTACACACTCGGTAAAATCAAATCTATATAACACATTTGTTAAGATCATATCTATATAACATTTATTAAGATCATATCTGTATAGCACATAACACACTAGTTAAAATTATATATATGACACATAACACTTGTTAAAATCATATCTATATAACACACTTGTTAAAATCTTACGTATTTCCAAATTCAAATTATTTTTGCATCTATATAAAACATCTAGTGTTCTTGTTAAGAACATGTGTGTGTATGTATTTATTGTGTTAATTTAAAAACGATGAAGCAACTTTTTCAGGTAGGAAGACTAACGAACACGCACATATTCTGGTCCTTGTCTGCAGTATGGGTTACAATAAAGAACACGCACATATTCCGGTCCTTATCTGCAATGTCTGCTACAATAACGAACACGCACATATTCCGGTCTTTGTTTGCGATGTCTGCTACAATAACGAACACGCACATATTCTGGTCTTTGTTTGCAATGTCTGCAACAATAAAGAACACGCACATATTCTGGTCCTTATCTGCAATGTCGGTTACAACAGAGAACACGCATATTTTTTGGCCCTTGTCTGCAATATTGGTTACAACAGAGAACACGCACATATTCTGGTCTTTGTTTACAATGCTGGTTACAACAGACAATACGCACGTATTCTGGTCCTTGTTTGCAGTATCGGTTACAATAAACAACACGCATATATTCTGGCCCTTGTCCGCTATGTCAGTTATAACAAAGAACACATTCACATTCCGATCCTTGTCACCAAGTTTGATTATAATAAAGAACACGATGCTCTACGAGGACTTCACTACAGACGACACATGTACACCTGGACACATTAAAAATAACAATGTGATTTTATAAGACTAGTCAAGTAAACAAAAATTGAGAACATTGTAACCGATATAGCAGAAAAAGCTCAGTATATGCGCGTGTTCTTTATTGTAATCAACATAGCAGACAAAGCTCACTATATGTGCGTGTTTTTATTGTAACCCATACTGCAGACAAGGACCATAATATGTGTGTATTCTTTATTGTAACAGACATTGCTAACAAAGTTTAATATATGTGTATGTTCTTTATTGTAACCGACTTTGCATACAAAGATAAGAATCTCCAACTGGACTCTTTCACAGCAGTAGTCTTGACTTGCAAAATGTCATTGAAACATAACTTAAGAATTTGCCATTTTGCGTGTTAATTGATTAACAAACGTTCATTTACTATCTGCAGTCTTCTGAGCAGCATTTTGTGGTGCGGGTGAGCCCTGTGGAAGAGCTCTAGATTTCGGAGCTGACGATCTGGGTTTGAATCTGTGCGATACCACAAAATATTGCCAACTCTTAAAGATGTGAGTGCGTTATAAAGGTGACGGTCAATCCATTAGTGTGAATAGTAGGTGGTAGAGTGATGCTGATTCGCTGCTTTCCCATTAAGTACAAAATACGAATACAAGTATTTTGGTATCTGACATTTTCAATCTGAACGTCATCTTATGCGATATATGGGCTAGAAAGACCATGTCGGAGTCTCCGAGGCTCAGACAGTCGTCCCTTATTTAGAACTGCTAACCAGAGAGTGCAACCAGTCACCAGCACCCTCCGCTTACGCGACTAGTCTTGATCGCATAGTGTGATTAGCGGTCACTTTTTTAACGCGTCTACAACTGAAAGTACGAAGAGGGCTCAAACCTTCGACCTTCTAATCCGCAGTCCGAATCGGTAACATCTAGGCCACGTCGACCCTTCAAGCATTAACATTAACATTATCATACTCCATAATAGGGAATTATTGTGTTGTTTTTGTACCAGAGTTGTGAGGATACTTAAGTCATGATTTAACGTACAAATAAGAAGATGCAAGTAAATGGCTTTTGTAAATGAAAAAGCGTATGCATCCATGTGTTACTTCGTATTAACAAAATATCCATGGTAAAAGGCCTAATGTGTGTGTTTCTATATGCATGTGGCCCCATGTAAAAGGCTGCTAAGGAAAATGTTAGAGCAAAGGTAATGCATATAAAGGTAAACGAAACGAACTCCAAAAACATGAGGTATTACGAGGTGTAGCGTTTTAAAGGGAAATATGACGTCATATCCGGTCGGGAGCATTATTTCTGTGAGATAAGAAACTTACCACTTTATTGTTTTTAAGAACACACGTTGATGGCGCAAACATTTTCGGTTCATATGAAATTATTTGCGATCTAGGTTATGGTTTATACCTACTTACACCCACTACGACTATAGCATTATACCATTTGGCGGCTAAAAGGCGGCTGTGGGGGATAAAAACATCGTTCGTACATCTATTTAAAGTTTATTTACGAGGAAACGTCCTTCAGTGCTGTACATGTTCTGGTTTTCTTTTCCTTACAGTAGACGCACAAAAATAACTGTAGGAAGAACGACTGATTCACTCTATTGAAATACAAAGAAGGTTAGCGCTCCTTTGAAATGCAAGCTTCTTTTTCTTTTTTTTTTTTTGTCTTTTAAGGTGTCCAATCTTTTATTTTGTAGGGGTGAAAGGAAGGAAGTTTAAACAATAGGTCTTGAAAGGTAGGTCTGGAAGTCGTGTGGTTCCATCTACAGTTTTCCATTCTGGAAATCTCGTGATTGGTGATATTGGCTAGATGCTTATAGGATTTAACCCCCAACAAGTTTATTGGAATCGTGGGTTTACAGGACTTAACCTTCAATAAACTTACCAGAATCATGGATACGATGCAAATATAACGTTATTTGAAAACTAGGCCACTTATCTTAAATGACCAGATATGTTTAATCAAAATCGTGGGCATTATATCTGGTTTTTGTTAGTTTCTGAGCGCAAATCTCCACAGTGGGCTATCAACACTGTTAGTACTGTAGGTATCCAACCTCGCTTCCTGTGGCATTATAAGCTCTCAAGCTTGACGCTGGGGCACCGAGGGGACATTAAACACCTGGAAAAGGGTGTCAAATGTCAAAGGGACACCGTGAGGATATTAAACACCTGGAAAAAAGTGTTAAAGGAGCACCGAGGGGACATTAAACACCTGGAAAGGGATTTCAAATGTCAAAGGGACACCTAGAGGATATGAAACACCTGGAAAAAAGTGTTAAAGGAGCACCGAGGGGACATTAAACACCTGGAAGATGCTGTTAAAGGGGCACCGCGGGGATATCAAACGCCTGGAAAAGGGGTGTTAAAGCTTAGATGAAAAGATTCCCTATACCGAGAAACGTCTGAGACATTGCCCGATTTTGAGATTCATTCAACAGACTATGAAGTTAAAATTTGAAAAGAAGAAATCCAATGAGGAATAATTAGGATTTTCTAAGTTGTATCTAAAATAGCATTATGACTGACTGGTAGCTAATCTTTGGGTCCTTTGTACAAGAGAAATCCTTCTTCGCACTTGAATTTTTTTAGTCGGGGACACTTCTCTAGAATCAAGTACTATCCCTGAAAATTGTTGTCGGGGACACTTCTCTAGAATCAAGTACTATCCCTGAAAATTGTTGTCGGGTTGATTCGATCAGATGATAACAATTTTTAGTGATAGTACTTGATTCTAGAAACTTACTCTAAAGAGTAAGATTTTTTGAGAATAATGAATATTGCTATTCATTAACGAATGGAACGGCTTAGAAGATAATACCGAAATATTTTACTGTAATATTTGTATTCTCTTCATCATAAAACTAGGCCTTAATGATAAATCTTCGTTTCTTACAGACATTAAGTTAGTGATACGATAACCAGTTACTGTTATATTTGTAAATATTAAGGTATCAAAAGCACCTTTCGTGAGCAATTTTTGTCTGGTTTACGATAATTATTTTCCGAGTTCTCTCTCTCTAAGCTAGAACTGATCTCATTCAGAGCTGTCTCTGTAGCATAAGTTGAATACGTGTGACACAATACAAGCTGATACGCGTTTTGTTGAACTATTTTGTGTAGTATGTATTTATATGTATGTACGTTGTTATAATTAATCAACATCTTAATTCTCTATATAAAGGATTAATTTCTACCACACTATATATGCGTGTGGCTGTACTCGTTTACATGTAGTTTGGTCCCGCAGGTTTAATAACCGATATCTTTGGAGCACGTGATCAGATTTTCTTCAATGGTAACTCTATCAACGTTTATAACAGAAGTAAAATCTCGTGCTGTCACCGCAAGTACCTGGGCCAGGTAAATAGGACGACTGATGTTACCTTGCAGCCAGGCCAGCCACCTGGACTGTGGGGACATTGATCAAATATTTTGTCCTGGTTTATGCCGATATCCCGAGGCTAGTTCCCACCCCTTCAAGCACGCTATTAGGCTTAGTGTTGTAGTCCTTAACAAACCAAGGCCATTGCACGAGATACGTGATATCCATGAAACCTTTATGTAACTTATCAGTAGCTGTCTACAGTCGAAAAATCATCCAGATAATGACATTTTATCACGAAATCTCAAAGCTTAAATAACCAGATCCTAGAATTCGTTTAAAAATGGGTAGGCCTCCTGAAGATAGGGTTAAATCTCATGAATGTCACGTTACCCCGGGTTAATGATATGTCGGTGGAAAAAAATTAAAAGCTTATCATTTATGTATAGATACATTTTGTTGCTTGTCTTGCATATCTGTATTTTGATTTTTAACTCGTGCTTTGCGCATCAGGATCACTGTCATCTTCAGACTTCTGATGCAGCATTTGTATACGCTTGTAAAATTTCGTCAAGAATTTTAGTATAAGGTAGTACTACACCTCACAGATGCATATTATTCCACAATCCTCACATATCGTTTTCATATTATCCTCGTTTGTATAGTAAACTTTGGGTAGTAAACTGATTTGCTAAATTGAATAGATTCTACTATTAAACAATAGGATTGCCATTTCTGTATTATTTACACATGTGTATGTTATCATTACCTAGTACTTGGCAAGTTTACCACAGATAAAGGCTTACTTTTCTTCAGAACTAGCATGTTGTAAGGCCGAACATCGGTATCGGTATGTTCAACTTGAACAACACCCTATGAACACAAATCAGCTACACCAAATAATGTGTCCAATGCTGAACGTGTATAGCGTGTCAAGCCCGTTCCCCGGACAGTGCTTAAAGATCTGTGTTTGAGAATGTATAGTACAGTAACGCTTCGTGATATTAAACACAAAACATGTATTGTTGTCAATCGCAAGCTATAGCTTTCGGCTAGTGTCTTCGTTAGGGCTAAGGAACACCTCAGAATCTTTGAAATTCTGTTATTGTAATTTTCACACTTATTTGTCCTTCGTATTGAGAACATTTCGCGAAATATCGCCATATTTAACTACTTTTAAAGAGAAACGTTGGTATTTACATATTCGTGAAGCTCTCTAGGATCGACGTTTCGTTTGTATTTTATGTTGGGTAAGTTATCCACTAAAGTATGCATTAAGTAATCACTAACAAAATACAAATGGTGATATGGAATATAAAATACTTTAAGAATGCGCTTTAAAGAACGTGATATGCAAGCATGTGCAAAGGGGAGGGACTTTCTCGAGAGCCACTACTGTTGCCTGGGGATCTGCGATTCACTGTATCTTGGTTACAAAGTGATTAATGGCTGTATACAATCTTTTGGATTCTACCAGTACGCGTATACCATCTTTCATTTTATGGAGAGCAGATGGGGTTCGGATCAGTTGCTGGACAGCATGCGTCTAAATTATTATCAAGCTTTTAGATTGTCTTTACACATGCTTTTTAGGAGGTCAGTCATTCAAAGATCAAGGTTAAACAGAAAGGAGTTTTCAATTCAGTGACGACAAATAGAATAGAACTAACGTTTTCTAGTCCAAATAATATTAGGTCTTCAAGAAATTAATGTCTCTTTTTTTAGATGAAAAACCCGAACAACTTGTATATCAAAACATTTATTAAATGAAATAGTCTCCATTCTTATTGATGATGCTTATCCATTTTCAATCAGGTTGTTAATGCCCTGATTAAAGAAATAACTTTGCTTTGAAGCAAAAAACATGTTAATGTCCTCTTTAACACCTTCCACACTTGCATACGTTTTCCCATTAAGATGGTGTTGCAGCGAACAAAAATAATGGTAATCTGATGTTGCCATATCTGGAAAATATGGTGGGCGGGGGAGAACTTCCCTTCTCCATAATTTTGTGTTGCATCAAACGTGCCACATGTGGACGTACATTGTCTTGGAGAAGAAGAACACCTTTTCGATTGACGAGTGAAGGGCGTTTCTGATGAAGGGCTTTATTTAAACGGTCAAGTTGCTGACTATAGAGCTCTGTATTGACAGTTAGTGGATTGAGGAGCTCGAAACGAATTACTCCTTTGATGTCCCACCAAATGCAAAGCACCACTTTCTGCGAATGGAGTCCAGGTTTTAGGGTCGGAAGTGGTTTTTGTCCAGAACCGAGCCATTGTTTTTGGCGTTTAATATTCGCATAGAGAATCCATTTTTCATCAATGGTGACAATTCCGTCCAAAAATGGTTCACACGCATTACGCGCCAGAAGAGATGAAGCAACGTTCACATGTTAGAAACAATGATCATCGGAGAGTTCATGAGGCACTCAAACATCTTCTTTATGGAGTTTTCCCATACTCCTTAGATGTTTAAGTGTTGTTTCACGAGAAACATGCAATG
>NW_013666859.1:138011-140360 GCF_000517525.1 Limulus polyphemus | reverse complement strand
AGGGACACATCCCTAATTTGTGCTTTGGAATAAACTTCTACTTCCCTTTGCTTTTTCTATTTCTTTGTGAAAACAACAACAACAAACAAAAAACTTTCAGCTAAGTCAAAAGGTTATTGCTGCAATAAACGCACCAATAATATTACTTTAAATCATAACCTTCCAATAGGATAGCTTCCAATGGCTCAATGATGAATTTGAGGGCTTATATCGCTTAAAATCAAGTTTCGATACCCGCGGTGGGCAGAGCTCAGATAGCCAATTATGAATCTTTGTACTTAACAATAGAGAAGCAAACAAACCAAGAGGAGGCCCTCTAGGCTCCAGGAGGTGTCATAAGCTGTTCATTCGTCACGTACAAGGTTGTGGTAAAAGTTATATTTACAATGTCAATAAATATGTTCTTGTCACATTCCTCCAGACATGCCAACCATTTGATGTCCACGATGCTAGAAAGACACGTATGTTCAAGAAATTAACTTAACACAAAAATAGAATACCCCCTTTCGAAAGGTGGACATTTCGTCTTCAGGGGCAAACTGTTTACCCCTGAAAAACAAAAGATCCAACCGTTTAATGTTTAGTTGTTTTATCCTAAAGCCACGCATCTGGCTATCTGCGCTCTGCTCACCACGGGGAATCTAGCTCCGGATTTTAGCGTTGTAAGTCTACAAGCTTACCTCTGACCCACTGATGGACTATGCCAACCAAGACAAATAGATAAACGAATATCACTAAGGTCTGTTTCCAAAATTACACTTAAAATCTGATTATGTTGTGTTATTTCTTAATTAACGGTTGTGGAGTAAAACCTGCCACCAAGTGGCTGATCAGCTTTTCGCATAACCCTTTGTAAAAATAAGCGTTAATGTTTTAATTGGTTGTTTCCTGTCTTTGGTTAAACTCATCCCTTCGAGGCTTAACTGCCTGTAATAAAATGTAGTAATTGAATAAAATGTTTGTAAGTGTAGGTAGGGCGTGATTCAGTTGTTAGCGTGACGAACTTAGGATCTGCAGATCCCGTGGTCGCGTCCCGTTACTACACACGAACACACAAGAATAAATAAAAATCGCGCTCCGTATTGTGGGACCACGAGTTCGTTATAAAGATGGCGATCAGATTCCATTATTCGGTCAACCAATAGTAGCAAAAGAATTGGCGGTTGATGTTGTTGATTGGCTGCCTTCCCTCTTGTCTGTGAGTTCAAAATTAATGATAACTAGCGCAGATACCTTGTGAGTAGCCGTGCGCGAATATCCGAAAACAAAACAAATAAACTTTCAAATGTTTACTTCTGAGCAATGCATGTATAACAGACTAAACACAGTAGCATTACCACCTACCCCACCTTTACATGGCAACTTTAAATTTCGCATTTTTTTTTGGTACTGCACTATATTTTATTCTTTCCATTCAAACTCCACTATTCGGTCAGACAAAAGCAGCCCAAGAGTTGGCGGTGGATACTGTAGTCTTATCAGTTCAAAATTAAGGACATTTAGCGCAGATAATCCTCGTGGAGATTTGCGCGAAATTCAACAAATAAACAATATTATCCGCTTTAGTATACGTTCGTCTAGTTTCTTTAGTTTCTTCTCACAACACGTGTCTTTCTTGTAACTTATATTTCCCCGTTTCTGTAATGGCCAGGTGGATAAGGCGCTCGACTCACAATCTGAGGGTCGCGGGTTCGAATCCGCATCCCACCAAACATGCTCGCCCTTTCAGCCGTGGGGGCGTTATAATGTGACGGTCAAAGTGATGACTAGCTGCCTTCCCTCTCGTCCTACACTGCTAAATTAAGGACGGCTAGCGCAGATAGCCCTCGTGTAGCTTTGCGCAAAATTCCAAAACAAACAAACCGTTTCTGTATATCTTTTTTTCTCGTGTTGTTCGATTGTGCTACTCTTTGAACTCTCATTGTTTCATTTACCCTATTCATGTCGTATCTTTCCTTTTTTACACGATTATGGGTAATTTTTTAAGTCATCTTTCGTCCCACGTTTCTGTATTTTTTTTTTTTTGCTTTTACGCGCCTCGTTTGATTATTTTAACTCTTCGCAAAAAATGGGGAAACATATGCTATTAGCTACTCACTGAAAAAACAAATTCACTCTGTCGGTTCCGTTATTAATTCTAATTAAAATAAAAGTTGCCTACTCGTAAAGATAATATTTATAATAAAAAAAAATTGCTGGGAAGGGTGAGATAATTTATATTCTATTCGTTTCGTTTGTGTACGTAGTTTAAAAATGGCCCGGCATGGCCAGGTGGTTAAGGCACACGACTCGCAATCTGAGGGTCGCGGGTTCGAATCCCTGTTACACCAAACATGCTCGCCCTTTCAG
>NW_013666859.1:133990-137554 GCF_000517525.1 Limulus polyphemus | reverse complement strand
AAATTCAAAAGCAAACAACAAACGTAGTTTAAATCGAAAGTTGAAACGATACATCAACATTTTTATTCACACGTACAAATCACCTGAAAAGAAGGAAAACGCTCTGAACATTTTTAATAGTATAAAAGATTCAGTATACTGATTAGTTGTTTTGTTACCGTTACTTGTAATTTATTATTGTAGTCGTGAAAGGTTAAAATATTTTGAACAGTCACAAAGTGAAATTACATATGTTATTTTTTTCTTCTCTCTCTCTCTCTTTTTCGTGAAATTTTATGAATGTACACGATTATTCAATATTAAAATGCTCACAAGTTCCTTAATCGGTAAGGTAGATGACCGGGCATGGTCTAATGGCTAGCATTCTGGGCTGCAGATACCATCGTTCAATCCAAGGTTCGAGCTGTAATATCCCCTTGAAAGTGCTCCGCGCTTTTAGCCTTGGAAGCGTTATAACTGGTCAGTCAATTCCGCTATATGGTTAAGGAGTGACTACTGTCTTGTTGGTAGCTTTATGGTTAGCAATTTTAATTTCGGGATGACTAGGCCTGAACCTTGGATCTCTGACCTGACCATTTATCTTGGGACAAGGCTTATATGACTCCAAGCGATTTTTGTTTTGTTAATAATAACTTTTGTCTTTGTAATAATATTGAGATTTTTTGTTGTACTCTCTATCATGGGCGTCCCCGGGGGGGTACTGTCCCCCCTGGAAAACGAGAAATATACTTCTTTCTTTATTCATTCAGCACATGTGTATGAATTTTTTATTCACTTCACAATTTCACACTACTTTGCCCCCCCCCCCCCTGGAAAAATGTCTGCGGACGTCCATGCTCTCTATCATATATTAGTAGAGAGTTTTTAATATAATAATATATTTTTAAAAGCTAACTCTACTTCCCCTAAAAATTAAAATAAAATACGTTCGGGTCTGCCTGACCTCACCAAAGATTAACTAATAATTAATATATATATATATATTTATTTGTTTATACGATTATATAACTTATCAAGACATTTTGTATGTTCGTAATTAAGCACAATGGGTTATCTGTTCTATGCCCACAACGAATATCGAAACTCAGTTTTTAGCGTTATAAGCCTTCAGACTTGCCGCTGAACTACCGGGGGCTTATCGCGAAGAAAATGGCAGAATTATTTTTAATAGGTCCATAAATTCGTTTGAAAGGTTTTTAAATGACCACTTTTTTACTGGTAATAAGGTTTAAAAGGCTAGGTAAAGATTGATGACGTTACTTAGAAGTAGTAAAATTGGTATGTACAGTAGGTACTCTGTACATTTAAACATAAGGTCAATATTCAGTATTTTAACGATTTTCGCTTCGAGTAAATTCATATCAGCTAATCAGTTTAGTTGGTTATATCAGCGTTTCTCAAACTGGCGTCTTCGCGAGTCGTGTCCAAGCGTTCATACAAATATTTTTAAAAATATGATTTATAGAATAAAAAACTTTTTTTTTTTTTGAAATTAACTTTATATGAATTAAAATGTTTTCAATTTTGAAATACAGCTTTTCATGTACATGGAAGCTTTCCTTCATAGCAAAAAACACCGATAGATTTTTTTTAAGGGGGGAGGGTGGAGGGTCCTCGAAAAAGTTGTAGATTAAAAGAGGTCCTCGAGTTACTAAAGTTTAAGAACCGCTGAGTTATATGATCAAATATCATTTGTAAGAGAATGATTGTGGACGGAGATGAGATAGATTTACTCGTATATGGTACGTTATATGGTAACTCGTACCACATAGTAAATCAGTCCGTTTCACACCAAGAGGAAAGGGGAGGGAGGAAGTGGAGAAGAAAGAAGGCATATGTATACAGTTCGTGCTCGGCAACTTTATATGACTGCAATTAAAAAGCCAGTTTATCATGATTTCTCATTTCTCCGTCGTAAAACACCCAGATCGCTATTCTTCATGGAATAAATAAATAGTTCGCTGTGGTGACACGACTTAATCATCAAATTATCGAGTTGAGTAATCGGTTTAATGAAGGTATGAGTTATGTTAATAGGCTCGTGCATGAAAGTATAATTAAACCCCTAGCTCTTTCCTTTTTCACCGCTACCCCCCTATGTTGACTTTTTCTCCAAAGTATGACTGTGAACGACGAGTGTATGTGTATTACGCACTAATTATATGTGTAATATATCACACACGATATATATATATAAACACTGTTATATAATTAGTTGTGAAAAGGATTAAATTTTTTGCATAAAATAATCACGCTTAATTTTTTTGTTCTTTCTTTCTGTTTCTTATCTTACCGGATATAATAAATTAATTTAAAAATTCATGCCTAATTACGCCACCCCACACCAAAGCATACACTGTGCTGTTAGTCTGTTTCATCTGATTGCATAATTATTATTATTAGATTTACCAGTTGGTTTTGCTTTTCCAAAATAAATATATATGTTTGAAAAAAAAAAGCTTTTTTCAGAAATCGTTTTTTCGTGACGTAGAGGGTACACGTAGCCTAACCCCTGAAGACAGCGCTCACGAGGCACTTAACTTCTAACTGTATACTTTCTGATATATTTATTAACAACGGCTTGTTTGCTCATAGCATCAAATTTTTCACATTTATGTCTACAGAAAGGCTGGAGGATTATTTTGATTGCGCTATGTCCGCAGCAAATATTAAATCCTAAATTTTAGCGTTAAAGCTCTCGAGCTTACCGCTGAGCCACTTGGATATTTTCAGAACATCTGGCTATTATTATTATTATTATTGTATATTTTTGTAATTGAAATAGGAAGAGCCCCCCTCCCCTCCCCATTGGCTCATAGATAAGCCTGAACGCTTATATCGCGTAAAATCAGGTTTCGATACCAGCGCTGGGCACAGCACAAATAGCAAGCAGCCCATTGTGTAGCTTTGCGCTTAACACCAACCAAACCAAAACTATGATAGAAAGAGATACGTTTTCACCTGCTCATGCCTGTCGCTATTGAGATATCGGTAGGAGTTATGACTTGTCATCTAGCTACCTTCCCGCTTGTTAATAAAATAATTTAATCGTCACCTTGTTGGTGCAGGACATAATAGATTCGCTTGTGACTGACTGTCAGTGTGACTGTCGTAGCTAGTTCAAAAGCTCTTACTCGAATTAAACTTCAAACGGTTTTTGAGGTCTCAGTGCGAAATTATATACTTATAAGACTCAAGGGTGTTTATGCCCACAGAGAAGGAAGTAACTGTTTCTTGAAACGTCTTAATGTATTAGTACTTTTAATGGGTCTTTTTTTAAGGAAAGGTTATTGATATTCTAATTCAAACTATACATTTTGTACAGCTGCGGAATAACTTTGTATTGGTATCGTTCCTAAGTGTAAATAAAATGCAGGTCAGAGACTTGTAAAGCTTATCTCATGATGTGTTTTTGTTATTTCTTTACGACCAGTGCTGGGTGGTACAAAATATTTTAACTAGAAGTAAAAGTCCAAATGGTGCATTTCTTGGAATGTTACGCTGATGAATTGAGTGGGACCGAAGAAAAATCAATAAAATCAAAACCTAAAACACGAAATAACA
>NW_013666859.1:131436-133065 GCF_000517525.1 Limulus polyphemus | reverse complement strand
GAAGCCATTCAGTTATTGTTGAACCTTAAAGTTCATACACGCGTCGCCCTTTCAGCCGTGGGGGCGTTATTATGTGACGGTCAATCCCACTATTCGTTGGTAAAAGAGTAGCCCAAGAGTTGGCGGTGGGTGGTGATGACTAGCTGCCTTCCCTCTAGTCTTACACTGCTAAATTAGGGACGGCTAGCGCAGATAGCCCTCGTGTAGCTTTGCGCGAAATTCAAAACAAACAAACAAACCGTTTACGTCTTATATGTATTATTTTTATACGTTTTCGACACATTATCCTGTCATTGAAAACCAAATACTTTTCTCCTCCTCGTATGACCGAGAATTTGTAAATTTCACATTTTTAGTTAACTGAAAAGTGATCCTGCAGACAGATATGGGATAGCTCTGCTTGTCTGTTTATAGTTAAGCACAAAGCTACACAATGGGTTATCTGTGCTCTGCCCCCCACGGGTATCGAAACCTGGTTTCTAGCGTTGTAAGTCCGTAGGCAGACCACTGTACCACGTGGGGGGGGGGGGGGGTTATGGGATAACCCGCTGATTATACAAAAACTTTCTAACTTAGGAGCAGACGAATATATGTTCTAATTTTCAACTATGGTATCTCCTGAAGATTACGAAACTTAAAAAGAAAAAAAAACAAACAGAGAGAAAGGGGGATAAATGCGAAAAACTAATTATATGTTTTCAGAAAACTATTGTCTTCTTCTAAACTCACTTTTTAAACCTCCAAACCAAACTACGAGAAGGTTCTTTTTAATTGGTGCTAATCGAACCCAAGTCACGTAGCAGTCCAGTTCTAAACCAGTTATGCTATTAGACCACACTCGTTCGGGAATGTAGCCGATTTAGTAAGAAACCTTTTCCTACTACGTTAACACCAAACACGTAGAAAATTTGCCTTGCATAAAGACTGAGTGATCTTTCTAATTTTGTTTCGTTGACAGCGTAATCACCAAGAAATGGAAATGCTTTAAAAACAATGTTTCTTTTTTTTTTTCATTCAAACCATTAAGATTTATTTACAGAGACGTGATAGATAGATGGGTGAGTGAATGGTATGATAGACAGACGGCTATATAGATAGGGAAACAAATATTTAATTCGCCAAATTTGAGAAAGAACCACGTTTAATACTAGTAAAGGCAGAATTCGAAAGCAACAGACAAGATAGATGGCTAGATACGAAAAATAAAAAAGTACGAAATTATTCTTCTATTTTATCATCTTAACAGCATTCATAAAAAATAGTAACCAGTTCTTAAGTCACCAGCTCACCCTTCGTGTATCGTGGGTAATAACGGAAACCTTGGGAAATTGGACTGTACTAAATATTCCGTTAGGGAATCTCTTTCAATGCCGATATTCATCGCTTTCTTTTTCGTTTATCAAACTTGGACTTTTGCAGTTCAACCAATGGTCACTGCTGTTTATATTATTGAACGTAAACCAATCCAACTGTGTAAATTCGACACGATGTTTAACTTTTCATCCTCGTGTTTTTTATTATTATTATTATTATTCTTACTACATCCAGTGTGAGGCAAAATGGCATTTTTACTTACTTCCAATACTGATTCTATATATATATATATATATATATATATATATATATAGT
>NW_013666859.1:128776-130880 GCF_000517525.1 Limulus polyphemus | reverse complement strand
ATGAACAAACTTTCAAAAATTCATGCCATTTGATATTTCTGATTATACAATAAGTTTGTGGCGTTGTGTGTGTGACATAACTTCTTTCCACACTACTTATTCCTCTCAATTATCTTTAGAATTCAGCATCATATCTTCTATACTTACTAATTTAGATATTAAATTGCGTTTTTCGTGTTACTCAGTTTTATCAGTGTTATCTGGAATCCAGCATCTTATATCAGTGAGTTTAAGAAAGGTATAATTATTACTGATTCAAGGATTGTGAAAAAAAAAATGCTTTCACTCAACATCAACTTTCACATTCAATTACTGTAGTATGTTGTCATGTTTTCGTTTTTTATTTTTAGGGTGAAAAATTAAATAATGTTTGTAACTTAAAAAAAAAGTTCACTTTAAATGGTACGGAGTTTCTATCTAACACTTTAAAAGTATCTTCAGTAATTTTTTATCCACTTAGATGTTTCTTTAAGTGTGTGTGACGAAACATCCTAAGAAGATGGGCAATCGGTTGAGGGATAAACTCCAGTAGAATGGGTTGTTAGAATGGGTTTCATTGTTTCTCTTTAAAAACATTTTAATGTAATTGTATGACAAAATAATAAATATGTGAAATTCATTTCTTATTAATATAAACGCTATAAATATTATTGTAAATCAATTATAGTCAAGAAGAGGCCTCGAACCTCCACTCCTTTTAGCCAAATTTCAAAGTCACCACATCGTATGCAGGTTAGCTTATTGTGCCTTTATATATTCCATACATAATGGGGTTCCCAAACAGGAGGTTAGGTACTGTTGATATAGTTTCAAGAGGGCCGCTGCACATACACAATATTCTCTCCCAAGTGACCCTGACCCCTGACCTTGACCTGTAGAAAGTGTCTGACTAATAATATGTATCATTATAACAGCAAAAGATGTGATTGTAAGGAAAATAAAGTATGCAACATTAAACTAGATGAAAGTAAGTTGTTCAATTTCTGTAGATTTATTGGGTGGTGGTTCTCAGAGGGGATCTTGAACCATGAAAGACTTGAAAAACGCATTGTTTTCATTTGATTTGCTGATAGGTGTATGATAATAAATACGAAAGTCCTTTGCTATATGTCCCCCGATGGGACAGCGGTAAATCTACGGACTTACAACCCTAAAATCTGAGGTTCGATTCCCTGCGATGGACCCAGCAGATGATCCAATGTGGCTTCGCTCTAAAACAAACCTCTACTATATTTATAAACGTATATTTTTCTTCACACCTGATCACGTAAACAGAGACGTTGGACAAAGATGTAGTAATCTTCAGTCTGTGGATTAGAAAAAAAATTAAAATAAGCATGTAGTGATGTTGACTGTGCTACATCTACTTTTGCATTCAGTTACTCTAGTACTTTTTTTCTTTTTTTTTTCGTTTTGGAAGAACAGGTTGACGTGTAACAAGGTCGTGGTTTGGAATGCGCCTATGGCAGTGTATAAACAGAGATGTGCTTCGAGATAATGCTCGACATATACATATAATGTTAGTGAGTGATGTTTCATAATCAGACACTCACCAGATGATAGGCCTACCAAAGTTCAGAATTGTATGGAATCACGTAGTTTTTCAATATCCGGCTATAGGCTTAGAATACTGTCATACCCAAAGAATACAGTTCTTTAAAACATCTGGACTGAATACAGAAAAGTAATATTTTGCTTTTGATCGTACGATATTGCGTATTACGTATGTAAGTATGCGTATATGTCCATATCAAACCCATTAGAAACAATGAAAGGAGAAATTTAATAAACAGTGCTTCGGACTGGTGGTGCTATCTATCGGAAAGGCTCTCAAGCTAAAGTTTTACTGGCGAAATTTGTTATGCGAATATGTAAAAAGTAAATATTTGAATGATGTTTTCTTTCACTTTCTGCTCAATCTGCAGACATGCTACTCGAGCTGCCTAAATGTGGAAACCAAGGTTAAACCAATTCAAAATTAGGTCAAAAACAAAACAGAGAAATACATTCACTATACCTCTTTTTTTGAAAATATATCTAGGGATGTTTCTCAGAGGTTGCCCCCCCCCCCAGTGACACAGCGGTATGTCTGCGGACTTACAAC
>NW_013666859.1:123077-127871 GCF_000517525.1 Limulus polyphemus | reverse complement strand
TTTGTATTTCCTCTGTTATGTGACACACGATGAATATCAGGTAAACTAAATGGGACAGTTAAAAAATCATCAACTGTATCACAGAAAAAAAATGTGAGTTTTGGAAGAAAGGTGCTGGCAATACGAAAAAAATACAGAGTGAAATCAGTGTAAAAGGATGAGAACCAGGTGTGTGAAAGGCCTTTTTTAAGGAAGAAATCAGAGACATTAGCGTGTCGTTTGTGTGGTTATTGTTATTGCAGATCTCTCGCATTCTTAAGCATTTCTTATAATGTAATTATTTCTTACGCTATTTTATATATTGTAGTTGTTTCTTACGCTATTTTATATATTGTAGTTGTTTCTTACGCTATTTTATATATTGTAGTTGTTTCGTATACTATTTTATATATTGTAGTTGTTTTTTACGCTATTTTATATATTGTAGTTGTTTCTTACGCTATTTTATATATTGTAGTTGTTTCTTACGCTATTTTATATATTGTAGCTGTTTCTTACGCTATTTTATATATTGTAGTTGTTCCTTACACTATTTTATATATTGTAGTTGTTTCTTACGCTATTTTATATTTCATCTTTAAATATTTTTATTTTTCATTTTGTTGTTAAATCTTTTTTTCTTTTTAAAACGTAACCCAAGACAAAGAGATGTTCCGTCACATAGTCTTTATGTTAGATGTTAAGATTAACAAACAGTAAATGTTGTATAATATTCATAAGTAAATAAATATTTATAACCACGAATGCATATATTCCTGTGCTTTTATTTCTATCAAAGCTATGATACCTAGTATCAAAAAAGTGATATAGATAAAATAGTTTGATGCAGGTTTCCGGTTCTAGCCTATACCCTGTTAGTGTAATTAGATAGTGGCTCGAAGGCCTTGTTCAAGAACTACGCATTCTAATGGATCAGTGAATCAGTACTGCTTTCGGTAAATCAGTATGCGAGGTAGCTGATTCAATGACGCTCGCTTGGGTGATAAATAGGTACAATAATATCAAAACTAAGTAGAGCAAGCTTGCGTTATAAACCAGATTGTACATTTCTTAATTTAACTACGTCCTGTATGAGAGCCACATTTTCCCCCCTTTTAGCTAATTATATGCTATAGAACTTACAGAATAGGTAAGCCATGTAATTCATGAAATGAAATAATATTAGAACTCAAACTTCTAAACACACGTTTATGTGATACTTTCAAAAATTGATAACTTATATTTTATATATCATTATTTGATATAAAAGTGTTTGAGAACCTACTGCCATTTGACGTTGAACTGTTAATATCTGTGTTTTGATAATACAATAGGTTTCAAAGTCTGTTTTCCAGTCTAAACAATTCTGGATATAACATGTTGCCACCAGGTGCACCACTGTGATTTCTTTTACGTATTTCCCATCGGCATGAAAAGGATCTGTCAATTTCATTGCAGCTCATTCAAAATACATGAAACTGGCAAGTGTGAAAATAGGTGAACTAATTAATTTAACGCCGAAGCAGGGAATAGCTCAGAGTAGACGGGCTGAATTAAAGTTTTGTTTATGTTTTTAGTAGACGGGACGGTAAAGTTGGACCAATAGATCCATTGTTGTCCTTAAATGTTGTATTATGTTATTTTGTGGTGTGTGTACAGTCCAATAACATAGTTTTGATAAGAAACCACATTCTCACTTTATCATCATGAAGGCATCGAAATAGCGTGCTTCAGCTGTCAATAAGATATTGGCAGGATATTGGTCATGGAATTCCAGTCTTGCGAAGAACCACAATACAATACCAATGCGTCTGATTATAACCTTGAGTGTTTGAACATGATGTAAGTTGTAAGGAAACGTTCGTAAAGTTGATCGAAATGTCTTACAAACTGTTGTAATTGACAAATCCCAACAATGGGAGACATAACGTTAGCGACTGCACCCATGCACACTTTTTGCTGACTTCTTCTGCTATGGGATGGGTAACCTCAGCTATAGCTTCAGTAACTGTTAGTAGTTTGTTTGAGGCTTATCACAAGTGTATCTCTGGAACGAGGCCCTTCACGAAATGTTTACACTCTGAGCTATTCCCTGCTTCTGCGTAAGTTTTACTTAAGTATTTAAATGAAAAGGGCTGACTTTGTTTGAGGGAAGGCTTGCCTTTCTTGTAATTATTCACTTATTTCATCAGCCATAACGCCAGTCTATTCCTGGTTGTGGGGGTACCTGAAGTCAATCGTGTACCTAGAGAAGCCTCGCACAGTTACTGACTACAAGGATGCAATTGTCCGACATATGTCCATCATATCAGATGAATATGCATTTTGCTGTGATATACTGTCTAATAGGTATGCAATGTATTCTGGGTGTTGGAAGAGCATATTTTACATAGCTACTGCGATTAATCTGTGATTAAAGTCACAGTGGCACCTCTGCTGGCAACATCTGGTAAATGTGGTATTTGCATCCTCATAATATCTTTAAAACCCCAGCGCAATTTTACCTATCATCAAATAACCACGGATATTGACCATTATTTAAATCATTGAATTACTGGAGTTTGATATTATATTATATACAATGTTACTTAAACAGTAACTTAGTGTGTAAACATATGAACGTTTTCTCACACTCGACTTCCAAATTCAAAATTAAACTAATTTTTCCCACCTGTGCCAATCCGGTAAATAAGTGATGTGTATAGTGGGATTGACCGTTACATTATAACGCCCATACGGCTGAAAGGGCGAGCATGTTTGGTGTGACGGGGATTCGAACCCGCGACCCTCAGAGTACGAGTCGAACGCCCTAACCACCTGGCCATGTCGGGCCTTTAATGTTTGAAGCAAACAGATTTTCTAATTTGAATATTTACAGTGGTGGTAATATAACTTTTCTAAAACGATAGGTACCACTGTTTATACAATAGTACCACTGTTTTATACTATAGAGATAATAGAACTTTGATTCACCATCAATGTTATTTTATTTTCCATTCAGTACAGTAACTCTGCCAGCAGAAATTTCTACAATGAATAAATCTCTTTGAACTGATCTATTTCGGTTACATTACGTTGTTTACAGTTTGAATAGAAATTACTGTCCAAAAATACATCTCTTCTGCTCATATTACAAAGTCCAAATATTTTTTCGACACCCTGTAGTACTTATAAATATGTTGTTCTTTCGTTGTTATATTCTTATTTTGGCTTAATTGGATTTTTATTATTAGTATTTTTTTATCACAGAGAAACATGTTATTTTGTTGTTGTTATTTCAAAACTTCATACATTAAAAACATATTTATATTTTTTGAGGAAAATATAATAAGTATTTCGATAAGCCATTTATTTAATTTTGAAAAATAATAGTAAAATAAACAAACGATATTACATGTAAGTAAAATATCGTGCACAATATGATGTTTAAAAGGCCTCCATGAAAAAAATCCCCCATAATATGCTCTGATAAGAAGAATGTCGTTAAAGTAGATCAATACAGAGAACTAGATAACCGCTCATTTTATTCATCTGTACAGATACGCGTCAAAATATGCTCTAACCACTAAAGAAAAATAGTGTTATCTCTGTAGAAAAATTGTATTCATGATGTATCGTCAGGAAATATATATGGAGAGTTCTCTGACGTCATATATACGACAAAAGACGTATACCTGAAAACATTAACTATTAATGAATTTGCTGAAAAAAGAAAAATATATCACATGAACCATAATTAACGTTTCATGACTGAAATTTGTAGGTCTAGTGAGTTTTGTTTCGTTTTTATATTATGCAAACAGAAATTACAATAACGCCAAAGTATTTTACAATAATATTTCCGTTACGAGAAACATGTTTATATACTGAAATAAGCATGTTTTTTTTTTTATCAGTTAAGTTGATCTACCTTGCACACTTAAATAGTTTGGTTTGATACGTACAATCGGTACTAGAATGTTTATAGATGTTCACAAATCGTAATATGATCTTTACGTAAATTAAACCAACAACTTCCAAAAAAATTGGTCATTTCTAATATTTGTTATTGCAATGAAGTCATGTAAAACTTTAGAGAATAATACAGTAGGAAAATCAATTAATTTACGAGCTAATTTCTCTTTCTCTCTTTAAAATTGTTTCTAAATATTTCGGGCAACTGTCTTCTCACAACTGGCTACAGACAGTGAAAGGCAATAAGAGTTGAGACGTTGTGGGTTCAAGCACTCAACTCCTAACCCTTAACTTATTTTACTTAGTTGCTGGCTAGTTTGACATCGGCGTCTGGATCTTATATGATCGATGGAATATCCCCAACGCGTTTGGATGCTATAGCCACAGACATTATCCGTTATGAGTTTTATTGATGAGAAATGAGTAATGGAAAAATTAATTTTGATTTTTGAGTCTCTTTGTTAATGTTTTTGATTTATATTAAGCTCATCATCATTGTTTTATAGTGCTGATTAAAAATCGCCTATTTACAGTTAACGTATTTGATAGCTTTAGAACTATTGATGTATATATATATTAGTTTCAACTGTTAACAAGAGACTTCGCTTGAAGAAAAATAAACAGAAAAGTTAGATAAACCATTTTTCCTTTAACAAAAAGAATGATATGGTGGTTTGTTGCAGAGCTACACTGGGATATCTTCTGTGTCCACTGCAGGAAATCGAACCCTGAATTTTAACGCTGTAAGTCCGTAAGCTTACCGCTGTCTCACCAATAAAAATGAAAAATAATTAGTAGGTTTAAACATTTTTCGTTTGTGTGCGCAGTTATTACTATATATATATATATATATATATTGTT
>NW_013666859.1:111609-122757 GCF_000517525.1 Limulus polyphemus | reverse complement strand
TAGTTATAACAGACAGTGATATATATATATACCAAAGTTTTACAAACTTACAAACAATATAAAGTCTTCTTTCTGGTTGGAACATCCTTGATATCTTATCGAGGTTTCACGATGAGCGAGTTAATTTCGAGTTGATGTAGGTATAATTCATTTAATAGGGAGCTAGCTAGCTCTGTGGGCCTCGTTGATCACACGCCGATTACAGGTCGAGCTTTGTAGTTTTTTTTGTTTTTTTTTACTGCTGAAGTTTTGCAATGTTTTCGTAAAAGTACTAATGTCCGACGTGAATCCACTGAAGTGAAATGGTTTATAATGGTCGGAATTAATAAATGTTCCTGGTCAAATATCTGAAGTTTTCTGATTAATAAGCGTTAATCACAATTATAGTTCCCGAGGTTTATAGTATACCAACTATAGCAAACCAATAACAGATACTGTTTTTTGGCGCGTTGTTTTGGTTATATTTATAGGCGTGTGGAGAGTTTCTCGAAATTTCAGTTTTACGTAACAATGCTGACGCAAACACTAGCGTTTACATACACACATACATATATTGTTGATTCTTAAACTCGAAAATCTTCTATAACTTCAGAGAATAGGCGGGACTTTCGCAATGCACATTTAACAGTATATGTTTTGTAAACTCCTAAATATAAATTTAATTCCAACAAACATCGATATTAAAATAAATATATAATAATAAATCCGTCACAATATACATATATATACATTAGGTTCAGCAAATAATATTCGAATTCATTTAAAATTACTGGATGAAAGATAAACAGAAGAGCAAATTAAACCACTTTTCATTGCAAGTAGAAATGAAAATGATTCAATGGGTATGTAGGTTTGAACTTCTTTGAAATAACAATCTGGTCGGTTTTTCATCAATGAAAACTGGTAACAGAGAGTACAAGCTGTTAAGTTAATTTTCCAGACGTTCATCTAATGGTTGTCAATCACTTTAGGAACACACTTTTACTCACTCGAAGCTTAATATCTTTCTTTCCAGATTAGTTTCCCAATTCGTTTGAATTTAAAAAATTGATATCTGATAATCTATAAATACTAGCAAATTTTGATCAGGACAGGAATATATTTTACAATAATTACTTATCAAAGGTAATTTCTTTCAAAATATTGCTTGTAAATTTATTAAACAATTAAATTGCTTTTTGAGAAAAGCTGTCCTGTACGTTTACATTAAATCTAAAGGATTTTACAAACAAAATAATAAAATATTTAAATCTCAACAATTGTTTTAAGAAATCTGTAGCTTTCTACGAGAAGTTGTTGAATTAAGTCTTTTTTTTTTAAAGAAATGTTCAAGTAGAGTCTCAGACTTGAGATATCTATGGATAAACTTCATTCTCCTTCTTTCTTATATCTATAAAATTATTTTATTAACATTATGGTTATATACCTATATCAAGAAACCGTAAATGTTTGTCATAACCCTGCAGCAGCTGTGTAATGTTACTTCAGAATTACAAAAATACAGGTTTTGAAGCTGATATGTGATAGCTATCTTTCAAACGTTCAGTCATATGATACAGGTGTATAACCACAAATCTCAAAACTAGAAGCAAGTTCGGTGCAGAAATTATTATTTTATATTGTAGCCTATTACGAGTATTTCAGAATCGCCTTAGTTTGTTTTGCTGTTTAATATTGTACAAAATTTATCTTGTTTCCAATTTTAAAGAAATTATAGATGAATGTTGACTAAATTATAGATGAATGTTGACTAAATTATAGAAGGATGTTTATTGGTTTTTTTTCTTTTTATAACATAATCTATTAACAAATGCAGATCATTTTGGTGATTAACTTAACTGGACATTCAAGGGCTCTATGTATCGACTGTTTGACATACCTGGCATGATTTCTATTCTGTAATTTGTTCAAAGAACGTAGAGCAAATTTTTGAGTAAGAGTTAAGAGTAAATTATAGCGTTTTTGAGTAAGAGTTAAGAGTAAATTATAGTGTCTATTTTCTAATGATATCGTACTTATAAACATATACTAAGGTAACTTGTACCATATTTTTATATGGTTTTGATAATACACGAAATAAAATAATATTTGCAAATAACTCTACATAATATTAAGATGCTCAAACTGCCAAATATCAACAAGAAATACTTTGACTATTTCTACGCTAACAAACCCCATTATAGAGAACTAACTTTCATGCATTGATTGCGTACAGTATCTGACATTAATAGTTCCATTTCCTGCACCATTATTTGACTTATTTCATGTTACGTGTGTTAATACTCTAAAGTGATCTATAAGCCTTTCTATTCGCAATATTAGTCGTGTGTCCAATCATAATTAAGTTTATCAAAATAATTATTTTATCAGAAACCAACTTGATTTTGTTGAGGTAATGCAAAAACTTTTATAGTAAGGACAATAAACTCTAAACATTCTTTGCGTTGCTGCCAAAAAATAAAGAGAAATACGTAATATTTGATGAAACTAGTTCCCAATAGGGCGTTAGTCTGTTTCTAGAAATACGTAATCTCTAATGAAACCAGTTCCCAATAGGGCGTTAGTCTGTTTCTAGAAATACGTAATCTCTGATGAAACTAGTTCTCAATAAGGCGTTAGTCTGTTTCTATAAAAATGAGTAAGTACTTACTATTCGAAAATGTGTTCTTCTATTATACTGACGAAATATATGTCTGCGGACTTACAACACTAGAAACCGAGTTTCGATACCCGTGGTGCTCAGAGCACAGATACTCTATTGCGTAGCTTTGTGCTTACCTTCGAAACAAATAAACAAACAATACTGACGAAATTATAAAGTTTGTGAATGAAGACTTATTTCATAACCCATTATCCATTCATTGAATATGAATAGAAAAATAAACCACAGGTATAATTTTAAATTATAATATTTATTTATCTTTTAATAATATTTAATAATGATATGTTGTAACTTTATAATACGTGATGCTTCCTTAATGTTTGGCCCGGCATGGCCAGGTGGTTAGGGCGCTTGGCTCGCAATCTGCGGGTTGCGGGTTCGAATCCCCGTCTGACCAAACGTGCTCGCCCTTTCAGTCGTAGGGGGCGTTATAATATGACGGTCAGTACCACTATTCGTTGGTAAAGGAGTAGCCAAAGAGTTGGCGGTGGGTGATGATGACTAGCAAGCCTTCCCTCTAGTCTTACACTGCTAAATTAGGGACGACTAGCGCAGATTGCCCTCGTGTAGCGACAGGAATATAAAGGTACAGAAACTCAGTAAGTTGAAGAATGGCCAATTTCCACATTGGCCAGTTTATTACTGGTGATAATCGAATCTTTTTCTTCAACATATGGTAATATTTGAGCCCCTCAGTGGCACAGCGATGTGTCTGCGGACTTACAACGCTAGAAACAGGGTTTCGGTACCCGTAGTGGTTAGAGCACAGATAGCTCATTGTGTAGCTTTGTGCTTAACTTCAAACAAACATGTAATGTTTGAAAGAGATTTAGAGCTAGCTTGTGAGCAATTATTTTTACATGAGCTGGTTTCATATATATATATATAAACTAGGAAGTAATGGTAAGTGAGTTCTAATTTTTAAAACATGTTATTTTAGTACTTGATGAAAAAACTGGTTTCACATCGTATAACGTGGCATACAATTAACCTAAGTTACTAATAATCGCGATTCAGGTTTCAAAGATGGATTCTGCCGACAAGAATTAAAAATATTGATATACGCCTTGTTACCTATTTGCCAATATCTTGTTCGTGAATCAACGCAAAATACAGGGTGAATATCAAGAAAGTTTTTCATTGCAGCTCCTCATAACTCACAAACAGTGTAGCGTCGGAAGATGAAATTTCACAATATTCTTTAGAGTATTATGAAAATGCAAATGCCACAACAATGACACGTTGCCAGCAGGGGTAACATTATAACCTTATGTAAGATTAATCACAGCAACTATATAAAATGTGCTCCTCCAGCATCCAGAATCCATTGCATAGGTATGACAAAGGATATTCCAGCAAAATGCATATCTCGTCTGATAATTACATCCTTGAGGTCTGAAATTGTGGGAGGTTTCCTACTGTACATGAGTGACTTCAGTTACCGCCACAGCCAGAGTTAGACTGTTGTTGGGTGTGGTTAACAAGATGGCTATTCAAAAGAACCGTAACAGTAACAGAAGTAGTACCACACCACACTCTTCCCTTAACACCGTGAAGGTGTGTAGGAAATGCTACATGTGGAATATATTCCAATCATTTTATGCAGTTGCGAGAGTTGGACATCTTCAGTAAAGAAGAAATGTGATTTACCAGTTCATACGATCTTGGGAGGCCATTGGTCATCGACTTCCAGTACTTTCAAGAACTACCACGCAGGATTAACGTGCTCGATTTAACCCATCTCCTTGAGTGCTTGAAAATGATCCAGCTTATATGAAAACATTCGCAAAGTTGACAAAAGAGCATTACAAACATAAAAAACTTCGAAACATAACGTTTACTACTACTTCTAACTACACTTTTGCTGACTAGTTAAGGTACGGCATGGTTTGTTCCAGCAATAATTTTAATAGATGTTGGTGGTCTTTACGTGGCTTATCATAAGTGCAACATTGGAACAAGGCGAATATTATAAATCTATGATATTCCCTGAGAGCTGCCACGACATATTCTTTCGTGTAATAACATCCCACTAGTTCACCACTCTGCTCAATTGTAAGTTACTAGTTTGTTGATTAAGCTGCATTGCGATGTATCAATACCAATAGGATATATTTTAAAGAAACTGCAGTGGCGCCCCTGGAGGCAACATGTGAAAATCTCGGCATTTAAAAAGGCATTACAACCTTGACAATGATATGAAATTTTACCTTCTTATGCTTTATTATTTAAGATATTTGATATCCAGATATACCATGTTTTCCTATTTTCTAGTGTGACATATAAATATTTCACATTTTTGATCATTTAGTTTCTGAGCTGTCATGTCAGTAACATATGGGTCAAAGTGTTTAACATTATCTTGTTCTAGTGAACACAGCCCTTTGTTATTATTTTCTTTTTAGATGACATCGTCTGTTTGCAAGGATATTTCACCACTGTAACTTGAGCATGGGTTTCAACTAGTTAAGATACGAACATCGTTTGCTTCCCGAACTATATCGTCAACAAAAACTGATAGCTGGCCAATGCCAGAACAGAGGTCATGAGGTGACGTTGTACACTGGACAAAGAAAGCGATGCGGTTTTCAAAATCTAGGCTCACATTCATTGATAAGTTGTACTTCTCTTTCATCATGACTCGTTCTTTTTGAGAAATGGAAAGCTATACATTTGTCCAGTTGAGGCGATCTTCCACTTGTCCATACAGATTCGTATTGTCTCTAAAGAACGACTGTTTCCACTGTCATTGAAATGTATCCAATCTGTTCATTTCTCGCTCAACTTAAAAATCAGTGAAGTTATCAACTAGATATTATAGATATTATATTATAGATATACATTACGGGCTGAACACAAAAACATTCTTTATAATTACCCTGTCTACCTTTATATACACACGTATATATATACATATATTAAATACACAGTTATAACTACATTTTTAAGAAGAGAATTTCTGGAGAATATCTCAATGTGAATAGGCATGAAATTATGAGTCGATATAACTTTGTTTGTTGCACTTATATCATAGTTGTGGACTTCGTGCTTGATGAACTGGCAGAGACTAGTTCAATAAGCACATATTTTCTTTCTTATCCTACTTAACATGAGAAAAGGCCCAGGTGGGAATGCCATCTTAGGTTTATTCTTGAAACAGCATACACACACACAATACTAAAATATATATGTTTTACGATGAATATTCACTGATAGAAAATTATGCAATTTATGATCCCTGTAAACAAAATTCTTAATGATGGTTTGAGTTCTTTTCTCATAGGTTTTAATCATACTCATTTTTCTAGAAAAAATAATTAGATAATATATTAATGGTGGAAATCCCCTTTAATTATAAAATTATTTCGTTGAAATTAAAACAACATCAACAACTTTACTATATTAAACATTGTAACGTAGTAGGCAAGTAAACATAATATTATATTTGGTTGATAGTGTTTGATTTTAGGTTATCTAAAAGCATGGCATTTATTCGAAGAGGTTTTTTTTTTAACAGTAAACACAACTTCTCTTCTTAATTATTTCATTTCTATTTTGTAAGTTTAGATAATTTGTGTGCATTATCTCAAATACTCTATAAGTGAATAACTAATGATATAAGGTAGTCGCAGTATAGATTATGTATAATTGCTCCAAAATATTTTACAAAATATATTGAAAGGAATCATCAGCATAAGGAAACCACGAGTTATAATTTTTGTTTGTTTCTTTTTGCATAAAATACGTTCAAATTAATTTTAGAACATATTACAGAGAAGTTAGGTTTTACATTTTACAATGTTCCTATCCTATAATTTTAATTTCTCAACATTTATACAGTAAATTATGTATTTATCTAATCCTTTATCATTTTTTCAAAGATGTGTCGAATACTCCTTTTTTTTACTTTTACCAAATTTTCAGTTTATTTGTGGGTTCATGTGTATATATGAAAGTAAGTATTTGTATTTATAAACATTTCTAATTCTCTCATATTGTTTCAAGCATTAGTAAACATTGTTAGACACGTTTATTTCCCATATTGTCACGCGAACTTCGATTTAGAACTTTTTCCTTTAACGGCTTTACTGTTTAGCTAGAGATACCAGATGAAGGGCGTTGCCCGAAACGTTGTATCTACAACAGTATGTATTATAATATATATATATCTGTATTTAACATCCTGTTGCCTTCGGTGGTTTAACTTACAACCCTTTTTTTTTTCTTCTTGGATATTAGAATAAGTTCAGAACCACTGTTGTGCATGTATCTTCATCACAGAATGTCCATGGAAATGTGCTGCGATGTCGTCTAACCTTCAAGTATATGTCCATTTTCACAACTTTCAAAACAGTACATATGGTTCTGTTATATTTAAAATTTTGGATATGGAAAAACAGACTTTAAAACCTGATATAGAAACGGATAGTAACACTTAAAACGTATATCTGTGTTTACAGCGTTTAACCAGATTAACCATGCATCATCAGGGACAACAAGTACAAGCGGTGAATTCTTGGTCTAGATAATACGAAGAAATAGAACGTGGATTAAGTAGTATTTTATTAATTGAGCTTAGCAGGACTGCAGAACATAAAAACGATGTTGAAAATGCTCAAATGCTGTTTTCTCTATGAGGAATCGCGATCTAAAATCAACTGGAAATAAACCAAGTTAATATATGAAACTAGAGCTCATGTCACCCTTCAAATCTACTGAAACGTTGTACCACAGATATTACACGCTCTATATCTGACAATAAACAAGTTTTAAGTTTGAATAGGGTACTTCCCTAATTTATTTAAGGATAGCAACAGTTCGAAGTTTACTTGCATGGGAATCTCAAATATGTTTATATTTAATAATGGTATTTAGTAGGGGTGTGGCGATACAGCTATACGATACTGGTATTGTATCGTGAAGCTGTGATATGATTGTATCAATACATCGTTCGATATGATACGATTTATGTATCTTCATGACATTTGACAAGCTTTTAGTAAACATTATAAGTCTTTTGTACGGCCAAAATCAGAATTTCTAATAAAATATTTTTGCTAAAAATTAATGTTTGATATATAGAGCCAAAGTAGTCATTGCTCTGAGTGTAAAGCGATTTTCATGTTAAGATTAAAAATACTTTTCTCCATCTAAAAATTAACAAATTTCTTCTGTGTAATCTTTAAAACCTACAAAATAAATTTACGACCTTTATTTGATAAATCTTTATACTTTATTTACTATATTCACTACCCTAAGCTCCCCAGTGGCACAGCGGTATGTCTACGGACTTACAATGCTAGAAACCTGGTTTCGATACCCGTGGTCGGCAGAGCACGGATACCCTATGGTGTAGCATTGTGCTTAATTACAAACAAACACTACCTTAATTTTATTTGAAGTCGGTCAGTTTGACCAACCTCGTAGCCACCATAAAAAATACAAAATTATCCTTTTTCTTTCGAAAATTTCTTTAAGTTGAATCAGAAAAATACATCTGCTTACACTAAATAATATAAAGTTCTTAGCATTATATATCTGTTTCTAATTAAATTTTATTGTCAAGAATGTCAAGCTATAAGGCAAAGAAAATACAAACAAAACTTCAAAATTATAAACTCAATACTCACAAGTGCATACAAATTCCCACGTTCAACAAGTTTCCGTTTCATAAATAACTATGCCAACATACAACCACTCTATGACAGACTTCTAAACAGTTCTTTCACTTATTTCGAGAAAAACCAACGTAAAAATGAGCTACCACGCACGCTGGATCGCTATATCATACATGAGGAAAACGAACCTGAGTACCTCTCACCCCTTAATATGTATTATAAGTATATCAATAATCCACCTACTGCTAGACTTACCTTATTTGAAATCGGTCAGTTTGACCAACCTCGTAACCACCATAAAAAATACAAAATTATCCTTTTTTCTTTCGAAAATTTCTTTAAGTTGAATCAGAAAAATACATCTGCTTACACTAAATAATATAAAGTTCTTAGCGTTATATATCTGTTTCTAATTAAATTTTATTGTCAAGAATGTCAAGCTTTAAGGTAAAGAAAATACAAACAAAACTACAAAATTATAAACTCAATACTCACAAGTGCATACAAATTCCCACGTTCAACAAGTTTCCGTTTCATAAATAACTATGCCAACATACAACCACTCTATGACAGACTTCTAAACAGTTCTTTCACTTATTTTGAGAAAAACCAACGTAAAAATGAGCTACTACGCACGCTGGATCGCTATGTCATACATGAGGAAAACGAACCTGAGTACCTCTCACCCCTAAATATGTATTATAAGTATATCAATAATCCACCTACTGCTAGGCTTACCTAATATATCATTTACGTAGTGTATACATTGTGTATTAAGAATGGGTACATATGTCAATACATATAAGACATGCTACAAAATGAACAAGCACTAGAGTATATGGAACTAATACACCAAAGTGTATACCAGTGCAAATAATGAACGCCGAACAAAAATGGACATAACCCTGATAGGGGTATTGTAATTGCACAGTCACTTTAAAGTGATATCAAGACCCTCATTTGGGCGTTCTTTCACCATTCAAACAGTACAACAAAACATCCGTGCAGGAAGAGGTGGATTTTTCATACCTGATCCAGAAAGGGATCTAGATCTCGTGAAGTCGTCCATCGAACTTTAAGGGCTACCTTTTTAAAAAGATATCATTATCTTGTCTTATATTTAAATTGGTTATTTTACAGTTTATGATACTATGAGTACATTTTGCAAATCAATAAGAAATGACAAAGGTTGTAACTTATTATCTATGGTAAATACACTATAAAACCTTTTATATTTATTTTGTTAAAACCATGCGTGCGAACAACTTTCGATTTTTATGCTCAGGCCTTCTTCTACGCGAATTAAAATATCTTTGAAATAACTACGGCTATCATTTTTAGGCGTGGCATAGCGGCTCATAGAATAGCTCTGAGTTATTGTTATTTTTTTTAAGTACAACTTTTAGCTCACAGCTTCGTCATCTTTTGATCGATTTAAGATCTAGTTACAGTTTTGGACATAGGAGGTCAAACCCTTTCGATTGGTTATTTGACCAGGCCCAAGGTCTCATAGATTAATTTACTGTAATCCTGCTTAAAACAGTTTCAAGTGTCGCGGCTGTTGAGATACTCTCTTGTTTACTTTCAATATTACACCAATGACTCAACGGTAAGTCCGCAGGATTAAGATGTTGAAAGTTGAGTTTCCATACTGGTGGTGGGTAGAGCACAAATAGTGTAAGTTATAAGCAAACACACAGACGTTTGTCAAATAATGATTTAAGATATATATATACATTTACGAACAGACCAAATATATGTTGTTTTCAACCAAATATTGCTTAGTTTATGTAAAATAAGTTTTAAATATTTCATCAGCGTGCCACATAAGAGCTAACCCTTTGTTTTTAATGTTTAATGAATTTGCTTATACGTTATTACCCGATAATTGTTAATTCGTTTCATTTCTTTTCTTTTTTCTCTTCTTTTTATACAGAAACAAAACAGTACGTCATTGATGTAGGAACACATTAACCTTACGCGTCCACCGCTGGATCGCTTGTAATTTTATACACTTAAAATGCTAAATTCTGCGGTTCGATTCCCTGCGCTAGACAGAGAACAAATAGCCAATTTCGTAGTTCTGCGCTAATACAACGACAGCAAAATTAACCCTATATATGTTTATGTTTACGTTACAAATGAAATATTTCTAGTAAGGTAATTTAAATTTGAAAATGGCCTATTATTAAGTTTGAAAATGGCCTATTATTTTACAAGATAACTTGATTTCTGACTCTACTTTACGAATAGTTGAACAAACTAATAATAAAAATGTATTGAAGTAATTATATATGCCAGTTTTAAATTTTATATTACTAAAAATATATTTTTAGAAGTGCGTTAAGTCTGTAAAGAAACATTGCATCCGTTTAACGTAAAAAACACTTTTAATCACGTTTTCCTGAGGACACTTTTATACTTAGTAGTTTAATAATACGACAGTATAATCAATATAATATAATGATACTTATTGCGTACTTTGGACAATTTTTATAATTGCCAACAAAATTAACATTGGTTTATATCTCGCACTTTCAGTGGAGATGGCTCATCACATCAGTAATGTGATGATTAGGATTTTTTTTCCTGGATGGTACTGTTAGAGCAATACCTAATTTCAAGTTGTATCTGCAAAGCGAAAACTAGTGTCTTTAGTTATACAATAACACTATTGATGTTTGTAGATTTCAACAGGTTTGTGGAATCGAAGATTATGATAATAACACTATTAATGTTTGTAGACTTCAACAGATTTGTGGAATCGAAGATTATGATAATAACACTATTAATGTTTGTAGATTTCAACAGGTTTGTGGAATCGAAGATTATGACAATAACACTATTAATGTTTGTAGACTTCAACAG
>NW_013666859.1:106557-111191 GCF_000517525.1 Limulus polyphemus | reverse complement strand
GATTTCAACAGGTTTGTGGAATCGAAGATTATGACAATAACACTATTAATGTTTGTAGACTTCAACAGGTTGGTGGAATCGAAGATTATGACAATAACACTATTAATGTTTGTAGATTTCAACAGGTTTGTGGAATCGAAGATTATGACAATAACACTATTAATGTTTGTAGACTTCAACAGGTTGGTGGAATCGAAGATTATGACAATAACACTATTAATGTTTGTAGACTTCAACAGGTTTGTGGAATCGAAGATTATGACAATAACACTATTAATGTTTGTAGACTTCAACAGGTTTGTGGAATCGAAGATTATGCAAAATTTGGATAGTAAGTGTCACGAACTTCCGTTCATATTCAGTCTTAACTTTACTGCTAAAATATTAAATAAAAGAAAACATAAAACTTTTATCACGTGAAAGCAACATCTTTGTATTCTTCAACGTTTTAAATGTCATCACTAGTGTGCACGATTCCAATCTGTTACTACTTGTGTAAAAACATCGCATGTCCAACGTATGCGTTGATTTCTGAAAAAAATAAAATAAAATGTATAATCTGCAATGAATTTTCAGCAGAGATAAATTTATGTATGGGATTTTTTCTTAATATTTTTCAAGCTGATGCAACATAGAATATTCGTAAATGTCAAAAACTAATATATAAAATTAGGCAAATGCTTTTACAACACACATCCTCCGGTGGAACAGTTGTAAGTTTACGGATTTACAACCTTAAAATATGGGGTACGATTCCCCTCCGTGGACACAGCAGGTAGCCCAATGTGACTTTAAAACAAATAAGTCACAATATATTAGTTATTCTCTATGCTATACTAGTTGCAGAACTGAAACATATTGAATTAAATACCGCACTTTCTGCTCTGCTCACGATTTGTGACTGTCACTCCTAATCAAACACATTAACACCATTTTATAACTAAACACAATCTCTGATCACAGAATGCCATCAGAATATTTTGTACTATACCAGTTAGTAAACAGACACCACAAGAAATGACAATCGACGATCTTCATGACATGTACATACAGGTACAGGTTGGTAACGACCACAGAATACAAATAGGCATGCTATAGACGAAAGAACACATGGAATGTACCGTATTTTGACGAGTGTAATCCAAACCAGCTAAAATTGTCAGGTTGTTTGCAATACCACTGTACTCAGTGTATACCATGACAAAACTACAGTAAAGCAATAAAGCAATCTTGACGCATAGTTTCGCGAATTCTTGACAACAGGAAATAGGTCTCAATAAATGCACTAAAGCAATCTTGAACATAGTTTCGCGAAGTCTTGACAACAGGAAATATGTCTTAATAAATGCAATACAAGTAACCTTGACACCTAGTTTCGCGAAGTCTTGACAACAGGAAATATGTCTCAATAAATGCAATAAAGCAATCTTGACGCATAGTTTCGCGAATTCTTGACAACAGGAAATATGTCTCAATAAATGCACTAAAGCAATCTTGACATATAGTTTCACGACGTCTTGACAACAGGAAATATGTCTTAATAAATGCAATAAAGTAACCTTGACACCTAGTTTCGCGAGGTCTTGACAACAGGAAATACATTACGTAGGATTATGTTCTTAACAATGACCATGCATTTTAGAAACTTCGACAGTCGTCACATACCTTTCATAAAGATTGAATATTTAAGTCTAACTGATGTAAAGTTAATCGTCATTCATGAGGATTTTGGATCAGTTCCCTGATCTATAAAATAGTAATAAAGGGTGATATTATCCTGTTCCAGGCTTTTTTTACTGAAAATATTTTTTTATGTCGATAAAATGGTTTCAGTCAACGGAGGACATTTCCTTGACGTTTTTGTATTCAGGTGCTGTTTGAATTGTTCCATTTTTACAACAGTGAAAGTTATTCGAGATAGATTTCTTCTTTTTTTTTTCATACTCTTAATATTCGAACAGGGTTGTGGTTGTTTCTTACGCCTTGGACGCTGTTACAAGATTGTGTCCAGTATATATTAATAAACGTTTCTTTGGATGTTTTTTTCCAACTTTGCTTGGTCAATAACCCCCTCATTATACTATTTATATAGAACATTAGAATTCCTGCGTCATATTACCAACTAAACAACATTTATTTTTGTGACATTATTTTGTACTATATAATATCCTATATTCAGTGTTGTATAGAGACCAAGATATCTAATACTACGTTGGTACATTTGTTTTGGTTATTAACATTTATTTTTGTGACATTATTTTCTACTATATAATATCCTATATTCAGTGTTGTATAGATACCAAGATATCTAATACTACGTTGGTACATTTGTTTTGGTTATTATTAAGTGATTGGTATATTGCATTTTACTAATTTGGCTCTAGTTTTATTTATCGTAAACTAATAAGTTAGAAAACTTGATTCTTTACTTCAGGTGTGTAATTTTCAATGTTTTAAGATTCGTACTAAGTCATTTCTCAAGGTATCTGAATATATGAATGAGACATCTGTGTAGAGCACCGTTTCTATTTCTTTTGGTTAATAGACTAACGTTTTAAGTTTTCTAGTTATCTGATACAATAGTTTTATGTTTCTTCCTGGTTAAGATTGGTCATGAACATTGTATTTTGTCTTGATGTCAATTGACACAGTAATCCAGTGACATGATTTGTTTTTCCATTAACTTCTTCATCTTTTTCTATAGTTATTGATGGTAATTTAAAAGTTCATCATGGTGTTTTTACTGCTTGCAATGTTGGTAAAAAAACTTAGCTATTGATCACTGTCTTCCCTTAATATATAGTTTTTCAGAAAATATCAACTTGAGATAAAGTAAAGCAAACTATAATGTCTGTCCTCTTTACAGCGATGTATATAAAACTCAATTAATGTTGTTGTTGTTTTCTCTTGAAGTTGGCTATATTTTGGCCAAGAAGTTTACTGTTTTATCTTTGTAGAGTTAGTAGCTATTATACCCATGATTTATTTTTCATATGGAAAAGAGAGACACGTATTTCATGCCATATTTTGAAAAACTTAATAATGAAAAATCTCTGAATTCAAAATCTTTCTACCTCCCCATAGACTCCAGGGTACCTGATTTTGTTTTATATTGTCTGGAAATTTTACAGAGTTTCAAATGTGATTTTGATCACCTGTCAAAACCATGGTTTATGCCTCATATCTGCATTACATTATAATAAAAGGTACGATTCCTGAAAGAGGGAAAATGCGCTTTAAAGAAATATATCTGCATAACCGACACCAAAGGTGAAATATATTTCAATAGCGTTGTTATTTTACTTTTTAAATGTGACATTTACTGACCTTTAAGAATTTTTTTTCTGATTTTTTCTGACGTGTTTTATTTTACTCTTATGAGCTTATATATTTAGTATAACACATAGATAAGTTATGAGTTATAACGTTAATATTAATTTTATTATAAATTAGCTCAGAAAAACTTTCAAGTGTTCAAACGTTTTCTGATAGATTTTAATTAATATTTCTATATTACTTTATGTCAGACAAGTTGTTCTTTTGCTAGTAAAACTCATAAGTGCTATCTGTATTTGATATTACTATCTTATCGTCTATAATTTACAAAATATTAAACACGAATAACACGTGTTTTTTTGTTTAATTTCAGAACAGAACCATATATTGAGCTATTTAGCAACTGTGGAGACACAAATCCAGGATTTTAGCGTTGCAAGTCCATAGGCTTACCTCTTCTTTATGTGAGCTTATATTAAAACTTGCATTAGAATATTAATTCTGTTGAAATATATAATCTTGCCTAACCCTCATTTATTCTCCAGAAAATTTTGACGATTTTATTTAAAATATTAAGTCAATGCTCGATGATAATTTTTTAGTAAAGTCATGTTTGTTCATAATTGTTCATTAAAGGGGTGATGATGAGGCAATGTGGAAGAATTTAAAAAAAAGGAAATACTTAATGTGTGACACAGCGAATTATATATATTTTTGGTCATGGTTTTGTTCAGCACTTTAACCAACCCGGTCATTCCATTAACGATGTTACTCTCATAAGCACTGAAATAAGATTCAAAACTAAAGCAGTAAAAGAAATAAAAGAAGCTTAGTGGATTGCTAATCTAAACACTGTTCAACCTTTCGGAATTAATCTAAATCCTGGAATCAGTGATCTCCGTTAATTAGTTTCATCTCTGTCAGAAAAAATAATTTTTATTCTTTGCTTAGTTTATTCGTGTAACATGAACGCTGAATTTCCTAAAACTGACTATTTATTTAAGATAATTTTCCATATCTGTTTTTTATAAATTGATTAGCATAATTCGATGACGAGGAACCCACTTTGAGACTAATAATGGCTGGAGACGGCTTAAATGGGTAATGAAGAAAAACTTTAATATAAGCTTAACATGACAGCAAATGTACAACGTTTCGACAAGGTTTTGTCATCAATGATGATGACAAAACCTTGTCGAAACGTTGTACATTTGCTGTCATGTTAAGCTTATATTAAAGTTTTTCTTCATTACCCATTTAAGCCGTCTCCAGCCATTACTATGACATATATTCTTAGGGTGAGGCAAGAACAATTATTTACATCCTATTCAGAAGGACTTAAACTAAATGCGGAACTT
>NW_013666859.1:103211-106547 GCF_000517525.1 Limulus polyphemus | reverse complement strand
TCTAGAAAATTTTGACGATTTTATTCAAAATATTAAGTCAATGCTCGATGATAATTTTTGTAGTAAAGTCGTATTTGTTCATAATTGTTCATTAAAGGGGTGATGATGAGGCAATGTGGAAGAATTTAAAAAAAGGAAATACTTAATGTGTGACACAGCGAATTATATATATTTTTGGTCATGGTTTTGTTCAACACTTTTAACCAACCCTGTCATTTGATTAACGATGTTACTCTCATAAGCATTGAAATAAGATTCAAAACTAAAGCAGTTAGAGAAATAAAAGAAGCTTAGTGGATTGCTAATCTAAACACTGTTCAACCTTTCGGAATTAATCTAAATCCTGGAATCAGTGATCTCCGTTCATTGGTTTCATCTCTGTCAGAAAAAATAATTTTTATTCTTTGCTTAGTTTATTCGTGTAACATGAACGCCGAATTTCCTAAAACTGACTATTTATTTAAGATAATTTTCCATATCTGTTTTTTATAAATTGATTAGCATAACATATCTTTTTCAATCAGTTTCCAGGTGTCACCTTTATTTTACTTAAACACTGAATTATAGTTTTAAATATACATATATTTAGCCATTTCTAAAGTAAAATATCCCTAACACCTTTTCACATACACTTTCGCCCTCGGCTACATTGTACCAGAAATGAGATGCTAACAACAGTACATAGAGAAATAGACTAAACATTTTCTGGATGACCTTCATGACGCCACTAAACTCCCTTTACACATACCACTCATTCAATTGCACCACCATTCCCACTTTTCCATTGAATAAGAAAGGTCCGCCTTTCGAAAACGCTCGGGTTATAGAGTTTCATTAATTTCTATCAAGATTTCTTGAACCTACGTGTTTTTCTAACATAATGTATAAAACTATTATGAAACTGCCACCAGCTTCCATAGCGGTGATGTACAAATATTATTAATGTAGCAAAATATTATGTAAATTTATGATCATATGAAGCGAAATTTCGTGATTTAACGGAGTCACGAGATAGTGAATTATTGCAGTTTGTCACTAGATATTGTTATTAGTATAGGAAATTGATTTGGTGTTTGATTATTTTGTTGGTGTTGTTGTTGTTGTCTTTTGTTTTGAATTAAGGTTTTTCTTCTTCTGGTCCTTTTTCCTAATGTCATTATTTGAAATAATTATTATTCATATTTATGTTTCATTGCACATTAAAAAGCATATTCGACTACATTTGACTGTGTTGGCGATTTGCCGGAACTTCAATTATTATGGCGTTATAATATGACAGGAAGTAAGTGTCAAGTGTAATGAAAATGTATTATGTCTGTTCCTTTATTTACAGACAGCTTTCATGGTTTATTAGTGGATCCTGGTTGACTTACAAATATTAATTGACAAATATAAATACACTCACTGAAAGTAAAAACACACCACCTCATATTTCCCATTATTTGTCAGATGTGCTTCATAAATAGAACGAACCATACATTAATTGTTTATTAGACACATCCTTAAAATATCAATGCAATAACAAAACATTTTGAATCATTTCCAATTATTACAAATGCCTGAATAACAGAACCAGTAGAAAATGATTTTTAACCAAATTCAGTTCTTGCTTAATAACATGTGTGTGTGTGTGTGTCATCCATTCGCTTCATACATTGTCTCATCGCTCGACAGAGCTACCTGATTTGATATTGTGATATATCTGTCCATTCTTCCCTCAATGCTGCTCTGAGCTGCATTTGCATTTCTGGAGGATGTGGACGATGATGTAAACGCATGCTCAGTAAATTCTAGAAATTTTCCATAGGATTCAAATCTAGGCTCATTGCTCACGAAAGGACAGTAAACTCAATTTTGTCCAGAAATTCAGAACAGGTACGAGTCAAGTGTGGTCTGGCGTTGAACTGCTGAAAGACTGCACCAGGCCCAATTTTATCCAAAACAGAAGTTTTTTTTCGGTAATTGGCATAAAAACTGGCCCATACCATTATGCTAGGACTTCCTCATCTGTACACGTGGAGCAGCGTTTCGCTTTCTTTACACCCTTTGTCTTCCATCTCCTCTAAGACACTATAACGTTTTCTCGTCAGTAAAAACGACCATCGACCACCGTTTCAGCGTCCATCGAAGATGGGTGTGGCACCACTGGACACGGATCTCTCCGGGACGGATGGTTAGGATCACACCTGTGAAAGGGCGGTAAAGTCAGATTCCAACATGTCGCAGACGATTGTAGACGGTTGTAGCAGTTGCAGATCTGATTTGTATCCCAGGGGTGGCAGCAGCTATCTGGGTAGAGGGTTGGAATCTGTTATGCAGATGCACCAGTCGGATCTGTCGGAATTGACGAGGGGTAATCACGCGAGAACTTCCTGGTCTTGGGTGATCTACTGAACTTCCAGTGTTTTCATACCACTGATGTAAAAGTCCAATTGATGAATGGTTGACATTCAATACTCTTGCTACGGTTCTGATGCTCTGACCAGCTTGGAGCATACAAATAACCTTATTTCTTTGTGATTGAGTCAGTCGTAAAATCATGAATGTTTTGCACCACACCTGTTTTTTGTGCATTTTTAACGACATGGTCACACTATTTTGAGGTGTGGTCATTGGGATAGTTGTTTTGGCTCATGTATGAACAATGGACAAACAGCAGATCTGTACACTTCATTTGGCTCATCACTGAAGAGTAACCGTCAACATTGTCTGTTTTATTTCATTGTTTGACTCAACAAACAAACCTAATGCCATAATTTGGATAAATTTTATTTCCTAACAAAAAGAACAAAAAATAGTGTGTTTTAACTTTTCCTGAGTGTATGTATATATATATAAAGAGATAACCATCCTCCTAATTTGCTAAATTTTATCTTCAATTTTGAAAATGTGTTGTTATATTAAAAACAACAACAACAAAAACTTTTAAATCTATCTATACCTACTTTAACGTAGAGAAACATTGATGACAGTGAATACACTGAATCATAACAGCACTACTAACTATATTACTGTCATATACTATGCTAAATTAGAAATCAACAAGTACTAGAATATCGGATACAACAGCATATTACATAGATTTAGCAAGGGTTTTGTTGAAATAAATACTTTTCTGGAGGTTTAAATTTTTCCAAATATGATATGAACATTCCTTCATCTTTATGTAAAATTGGTATTCTTTTACAGCTGCTTGTAATTTATGTTTACAAAGTGTGTATTAAGCTGAAAGAAATCCATTTTAATGAACATATTCTAGTTGTAATAGTTAAGCACAGCAATTTTTAATGACATTATTTTTATGGTATTTTTACCATATTAAAAATATATATGGAT
>NW_013666859.1:100104-102211 GCF_000517525.1 Limulus polyphemus | reverse complement strand
TAGGGCGCTCGACTCGCAATTTGAGGGTCGCGGGTTCGAATCCCCGTCACACCAAACATGCTCGCCCTTGCAGCCGTGGGGGCGTTATAATGTGACGGCAAATCCCACTATTCGTTGGTAAAAGAGTAGCCCAAGAGTTGGCGGTGGATGGTGATGGCCTTCCCTCTAGTCTTACACTGCTAAATTAGGGACGGCTAGCGCAGATAGCTCTCGTGTAGCTTTGCGCGAAATTCAAAAACAAACAAACCAGGTGAGATGTTTATCAAAGGTAACGCCCAGGTATTTGACTGAATCAATATAGGCTTTAAAAAAGACAATAATTACGAGAAGACCTAAAATTATTACGGCTTGTACCAACAAAGATAGCTAATTTTAGAACCATTCATTTTAAGACGCAAAAATTTACACTATTTGAGGATAATGTTAACAACTTGAAATAACCCTATTAAGGGTGATCAAGGTAAGGTAAGTAACAATTAAGACTTTGGCAGCAACATACTGAGAGATATATATACTGGATAGGCAGGTTGTAACATATACATAAGCTAAAGTTAATAAAACAGAACCTTAGGGAACACCTTGAGAGATGTAGACTGTTCAAAATAAAGTATTCTCCATTGATAAAACAGCCTGATCTTACAAGTCGAACAAAACTAATAAGTAGTTTTACTAACAAAGTTTACAGATCAATCCACGGCTTCGGAAGCTTTCTCAAAGATAAAATCAGAAGACGAGATGGTGACTTATATTAAAAATATTCGTGGTAACATCAGACAACCAAAGGAGATGGCCCAGAGTAGAAAGTCGAGACCGAAATCCAGCTCGAGAAATATACAGAAGGTGGAGCCCATAAACTAAAATACGCTCCAATGTACTGCTGGAGACAATAGTACGGCTAATAGGGCGATAAGAGGTCACTAATAAAGGTTGTTTTTGGAGAGTTTCCATGAGTGAGGGTAAAATCCTTTGCATAAGATGACAGTAAATAAAGTGTCTAGTAGGACATAGAACGTGTGAAAAAATGTACAAAGGAAAGAAGTATGTAATTTTGACCAATCCTTTTTACTGTATTTTGTTTGTTATATAAAGCACAACGAATACCAGATAGTAAGTAAGCCATCATCCACATTTTGGGATATATTTGGAGTGAGTTCTGAAAGGTAGTTGCTGGCAAGACGAGAAATATCCCAAAATAAAATCAGTGTGAAAAGGTAGATGACGATCAGGTGTGTGAAGAAATGTTTAAAAGTCAGTAGCTAATCTTCCTTTTCTGTGGAAGAAGTCGGAGGGACGTCAACGTATTTCTGATGTTAATATTCATATTTAAATAAATATTTATAACCACGAATGTACGTTTTCCCGTACTCTTTATATCGGGCAAGGTTATTAGCTCTAGCATCTAAAATTTGAAGCTTTGTACTTTCAGTTTTGGTTCGTGTTTTAATGAATGCTCCTGAAGAAACTGTAAAGCGAAACGTTGAATATCTAATTAAATAAAAACATCATTTGGTGTTATAAGGTCGTTTATTTCTAGTAGCAATAAGTTTTCTTTACACTAATATGCAATAAGTTTTCTTTACACTAATACGCAATAAGTTTTCTTGACACAAATATGCAATAAGTTTTCTTTACACTAATATGCAACAAATTTTCTTTACACTAATATGCAATAAGTTTTCTTTACACTAATATGCAATAAGTTTTCTTTACACTAATATGCAATACAGAAATTAAATAATATTTTTTTTCACACTCGAACTCTAAATGTAAAATGAAAATAATTTTCCACATGTTCGGTAAATCAGCAAATGGGTTTTGTAAGTAATTACTCATTTCTCAGTTTCACAAAGATTCAGTTGCAAAAATAAGTGACTATCATGCAAAGTGTTACCAGTGTATAGCAAAATTACCATAGAATTTATTTACTTGTCATTGTATCCATGTAAACAATGTCTTTGTATCCATGTAAACAATGTCATTGTATCCATATAAACAATGTCATTGTATCCATGTAAACATTGTCATTGTATCCATATAAACAATGTCATTGTATCCATGTAAACATTGTCTTTGTATCCATGTAAATATTGTCATTGTATCCATATAA
>NW_013666859.1:97283-99281 GCF_000517525.1 Limulus polyphemus | reverse complement strand
AAGCTTAATAGGCCAGGTGGTTAAGGCGCTCGACTCGTAATCTGAGGGTCGCGGGTTCGAATCCCCGACACACCAAACATGCTCGCCCTTTCAGCCGTGTGGGCGTTATAACGTGACGATCAATCCCACTATTCGTTGGTAAAAGAGTAGCCCAAGAGTTGGCGGTGGGTGGTGATGACTAGCTGTCTTCCCTCTAGTCTTACATTGCTAAATTAGGGACGACTAACGCAGATAGCCCTCGTGTAGCTTTGCGCGAAATTAAACAAACAATCAAGCTTAATTGTTAGATAAACTAAAACGCAATAGCGCCAATGCTTTAGCTTTTTCTAAAATAGACATATAGACGTTATGCTAAAAGCAAGAAAATAACCAAATTATTTAATAAAGCCGGTTTAAGTGTAACATGAGTATAGGTTTTCTAAAACGATAGGCACCACTGTTTATACAATACAGATAATAGAATTTTGTTGCACCTCAATGTTATTTTGTTTTCATTCAGTACAGTAACTTTGCCACAGAAATTTCTACAATGATTAAATCTCTTTGAGCTGACCTATTTACGTTGTGTTTACGTCAGTATAAAAATTGCTGTCCAAAGATACATCTCCTCTGCTCATATTATAAAGTCCTATTCCTTTTGCAAAACCCTGGACTATTTATCAATATATTGTTCCTTTGACGTTGATTTTTTTTTTTTAGTTTAATAGGTTTTATTGTTATTTCTTTATCATAGAGTAACATATTTTATTACGTTAAAAAACTTTTTATATATCTTCTGAGGAAAACACAATATATATTCCAATGAGTCATTTTGAAAAAAACTTAACAGACAATATTACACATAAGTTAAGCACAAAGCTACACAATGGGCTATCTGTGCTCTGCCCACCACGGGTATACAGACATACCGCTGTGCCATTGGGGGGCTACATATAAGTAAAATATCGTGGACAATGTAATGTTTAACCGGTCTAGATGAAATAAATCCCCCCACAATATGCACTGATATGTTTATTGTTGTTTGTTTTAGAGCAAAGCCACATTGAGTTGTTTGCTGTATCTACCGCAGGTAATCGAATCCTGGATTTTAGCGTTGTAAAGCCGTAAGCTTCCCGCTAACCCACCGGGGGAACAATGATAATAAGAACTTTGTTAACGTATATCATTATAGATAACTGCTCATCTTATTCCCCTGAACAAACAAGTGTCAAAATATGTTATGGCCAATAAAGAAAAACAATGTTGTTACCTCTGTATCGTCAATGAAATATTTGGAGATCTCTCTGACTAAAGACGTACGCTTGTCGTTAGCTATTGAGATGTTGCTGAAAAAGTAAAAACATGTATTTCTAGCCATAATTGATGTTCCATAACTGAAATTTGTAAATCTAACGAGTTTTGTTTTTTATCTTATGCGAACTATTGTGATGTGTATGTATTTCTGCAAGGTGTAGAAATACAACTAACTGTACTCAACAACATAAACAGAAATTACAATGACGCCAAACTATTTTACAATAATATTTTCTTTACGAGAAACATGCTTATATACTGAAATAAGCATGGTTTTTTATCAGTTAAGTTGATCTAGTGTTACACACTTAAATGGTTTGCTTTCATACAAACAAACGGTACTGGAATATTTATAGATGTTTACAAATTGTAATATGATCTTTACATGTATTAATTTTACTATTTCAAAAATAACCCGTTTTATCTAATATTTGCTGTCGCAATGAAGTCATGTAACTTATAAAAAAACAATACAGAACTGAACTTATTATTACCTACATTTTCTGGAAATTGATTATTTCATGTTCGAGGCCCGGCATGGCCAAGTGGCGCTCGACTCGCAATCTGAAGGTCGCGGGTTCGAATCTCCGTCTCACCAAATATGCTCGCCCTTTTATTGGTGGGGCGTCATAATGTGATGGTAAATACCACTATTCGTTGTAAAAGAGTAGCCCAAGAGTTGGCGGTGGATGGTGATGACTAGCT
>NW_013666859.1:95662-96312 GCF_000517525.1 Limulus polyphemus | reverse complement strand
CATTGTATCCATGTAAACATTGTCATTGTATCCATGTAAACTTTATCATTGTATCCATATAAACAATATATATATATATATATATATACGACTTTTTTAAGTAAATTGGTAGTGTAAGTGACCACATTAATATAGTGAACTCTGGTAGCATTTTGATATGCTGTATAAAACTTTCACAATATAAAACAGTTCATTATTCTTGTTGTAAATAACTTTTCTTAAATAAAATGCAGTTACAAAACTCGTCATTCCTTATATATGCTATATAAAGTAATCCCAATTTTAATTGTTCAAGTAATTTTATCGTTATCTTATTCTTATTAGTCATATGAATGAAACTTTTGTCATCATACTGGGTGGATTTTTTTTCAAAACTTACCATACTTTGTACTTGTATTTGTTTATTAAATTTTCTAATTATTACATTAATTGGTTGTATAATGAGACGTTTTACAGACGTACAAGTTATAGAGTATTAAATTACTGTAAGGTTAAGATAGGTTATATTAATTTCCTACTAACTGTGTTATTTAATTGCTTCCATAAATTCAGAATATAAAGCAACAAGTAAAACACAACAAGCCTTACTTCATGCTTAATAGGCCAGGTGGTTAAGGCGCTCGACTCGTAATCAGAGGGTCGCGGGTTCG
>NW_013666859.1:91216-94797 GCF_000517525.1 Limulus polyphemus | reverse complement strand
TACACGAAATATAAAATCTCCAACTTACGATTTGTATGTGAAGTCTACTTCTACGCCACCTAAAATATCATTGAAACAACTACTGTTATCATACAAATAAGTTGGCGATACCAACGTTTCGACATGCTCATTAATATATTTGTATAGAGTTAAAAGCAAAAAATAAACTCTAAATGTTTCGGTGGAAAATGCCTCACTTCCTTCAGTATGGCCTCCTGAATGTTTTAGCTTTTAGTTTTTGCTCTTAACTTTATACAACTAAATTATTCTGCATGTCGAAACGTTTGTATCGCCAACTTATTTTTATTAAATTTTTGCACAAGAACCGTCAGGCTAACATATCAAGTTCTCTTATTATGTTTCACTCTCAGTATTTACCAAATAAAGACTATACTACATAAATAATGAAATATAATTATAAAAAAATATTAAACTTACAATTTTAACAATGATGGTGAAAAATATGGTAAAAGTACCTTTTTAAAAGCCTTGTTTAAAGAATGACAAATTAATAAAGAGAATAATGACACTAAAAGCGTGAGAAAATTTTTAATTTAAATGAAAAAAAGGCAGCTAGTCAACAACATCTTCAGCCAATTCGTGAGTTACCCTAAACAAAACGTGCGAGCTGACTCTTACACCTATAACCTACCCAAAAACCACAATTTCTTTCTTTTGACGGTAACGAAACACGAAATAGCGAATCTCGGATCCACTGTCCAGCACACTAAACACTGGGTCACGTACCCATTAAACGCAGTGGGAAGACTAAGGAAACTCCAGAGGGTGACCTAAGGGTATCAGATATCTGCTGAGTCCACCGAGGGGAACCGAACCCATGATCGTAGCGTTGCAAATACAAAGACTTACCGCTGTCCCACTGGGGGACATCAAACATGAACGTCCACACCCCTATATTCCCCCCCTGTGGATGCTAAGGGCACATTCCACATTTGTTAATAATCGGTCCAGCGGTTCGCCAATTACGAGCAAACACACCCATATATATACTTTTGTCAAATAATGATTTACGATATACAAAGCTTCGAACAGATCAAATATTGCTTGGTCTCAGTAGAACTACTATACGATATTATGAATAAAAAAGCTTCTAAATATTTCAATAGTGGGCCATATAAGTGCTTACCCTAGTTATACATTATCTGTTGCTAATCATTAGGCATTTAGTTATCTTTGTTTGGATTATTTTAAAGGAAAGCAGAACTTTATCCCCTAAAAGAATAACAGGGTACAGTAAACTTGAGGTATAAAATATGTTTTGTATAAACTTAAATGTCCTCTGGTGTTTCGGAGGTAAGCATGAATGCATTAAACTTACATACCCCCCAATGTTTCGGAGGTAAGTATGAGTGCATTAAACTTACATGTCCCCCGGTGTTTCGGAGGTAAGTATGAATGCATTAAACTTACATGTCTCCCGGTGTTTCGGAGGTAAGTATGAATGCATTAAACTTACATGTCCCCCGGTGTTTCGGAGGTAAGTATGAATGCATTAAACTTACATACCCCCAATGTTTCGGAGGTAAGTATGAGTGCATTAAACTTACATGTCCCCCGGTGTTTCGGAGGTAAGTATGAATGCATTAAACTTACATGTCCCCCGGTGTTTCGAAGGCAAGTTTACAAACTTTGAACACTAAATTCCGGGGTTCGATTACCCCTGGTGGAAAAAGCGCAAGTAGTCTATTGTATGGCTTGGCATAAAATAAATAATATTAAATATAGTAATATAGTAAATAATAGTAATATTAAAAATGTATGATAAAGATAGTTTAAAAACCACATATTTCCATATTTATGTTAGAAATAACGTGCTTCTGGTTATCTAATTTACAATAAAATATGTCTTTCATCTTTATGAACTGTTGAGTAAACTGATAACGAAAATGTTTTGAAGTAATTGTATAAGCGATTTGCAAAATTTACATCACCAAAAACGTATTTTGTATGAAGGCCTTATGAAATGGAATGAGAAGTGTCATCCGTTTAACGTACAAAACACGATTAATCACGTTTTCCTAAAGTCAAAATTTAAACTTAGTTATTCAGTAATACGACGGGACACTCAAATTGAATGTAATTATACTTAACGGGTACTTTAGGTATTGTTAAATTTTCCAACTAAATTAGGACTTACTATATATATTACATACTTATTTGTATGAATGGCTCATCACATCCGTAAATTGGATTCTTAGATTATATCCGTAAAAGGAAACTGAGTGTTTGTTGTACTGGTTGCTAAAAATATTTCTGATTACATAATTTTTTTTATATACAAGAACATTATTATAATTTGCACGTTTTAGAAGACGTGTGTAAGTGAAGAGTATGCACAAGTGGCTCATACAAGAACATTATTATAATTTGTACGTTTTAGAAGACGTGTGTAAGTGAAGAGTATGGACAAGTGGCTCATACAAGAACATTATTATAATTTATACGTTTTAGAAGACGTGTGTAAGTGAAGAGTATGCACAAGTGGCTCAACACGTCTTCTAAAACGTACAAATTATAATAATGTTCTTGTAGTAAGTGAAGAGTATGTACAAGTGGCTCATACAAGAACATTATTATAATTTGTACGTTTTAGAAGACGTGTGTAAGTGAAGAGTATGTACAAGTGGCTCATAAAAGAACATTATTATAATTTGTACGTTTTAGAAGACGTGTGTAAGTGAAGAGTATGCACAAGTGGCTCATATAAGAACATTATTATAATTTGTACGTTTTAGAAGACGTGTGTAAGTGAAGAGTATGCACAAGTGGCTCATACAAGAACATTATTATAATTTGTACGTTTTAGAAGACGTGTGTAAGTGAAGAGTATGTACATGTGGCTCATCGGTAACTCTTCAGGCTTGCGATGCTAAAAATCGTGTTTTGATATCCGTGGTGGACAGAGCACAGGTAGCCCATTGTGTAGCTTTGTGTTTAACAGGAAAAACAAACCATTATTGCCATTGTAATTTTCGTTAATATCGTGGAAGTTGAGTGTATGTTCTAAAATACTTTACGTATATCTTTACAAATTTATGCAAAGAATAGATCAGTAAGTCACGAACGTCTGCTCATATTCAGTCTGAAATTTATTGCTAAAGAATGCTATGAAAGAAGACATAAACATTTTATTGCGTGAAAGTAGCATCTTTGTATCCTTCAACGATTTAAATGTCATCACTCGTGTGCACGATTCCAATCTGATTCGAGATGTGTCAAACCATCGTATGCCTAACATATACATTGAGTTCTGAAAAAAATAAAATGTATAGTCTGTCATGAATTTTCAGCAATGATGTAAATATATATACATATTTCTCTTGAAGTTTTGAAAATTTTTTGCAACTTAAAATATTCGTAAACCATCAAAAACTAACACATAAAGTTAAACATTGGTCAAACGATACCATCAAAAACTAACACATAAAGTTAAACATTGGTCAAACGATACCATCAAAAACTAACACATAAATTCAAACATTGGTCAAACGATACCATCAAAAACTAACACATAAATTCAAACATTGGTCAAACGATACCATCAAAAACTAACACATAAA
>NW_013666859.1:66202-90289 GCF_000517525.1 Limulus polyphemus | reverse complement strand
TTTATAAAGTACGGACTACATACAAGTGAATTTACACATTTTGTTGTCTACGATTACAATTCGTTTATATTGTGCTAGAAATGTTACAATTAAAGAAGTACTGTTACGATAAAGATACTAATTTGGCCGGAAATGTTTTGAGGGTCTCTGCTAGTATACCTTAATATATATATATATATATACTATACTAATCATAAATGTTTGAAATTAGTTGTTGTTTCAGCTAAGTTAGTTTTAATTCATGCACCCATTTTGTGTGGTGGTATGCGTTTCCGATGCATTGGACTGACGTTTTTTGGCAGTTTACCATACACTTGCCCCCGAGTGGCACAGCGGTATGTCTGTGGACTTACAACGCTATAATCCGGGTTTCGATACCCGTGGTGAGCAGCGCACAGATAGCTCCTTTTGTAGTTTTGTGCTTAATTACAAACAAACAAACCATATACTTCTCACAAACGCTGTATGCTGTCAGGTCATTCGCAATATAATGTTAAGATGCTATAACTAATCAGGCCATCACCCAACCCTTTATTTGAAAAGGTCAGTTGGATCGAGATGTAGTAGAAGTGTGTGCCTTAAACCATTAATAAAAAAGCATTTGTCACTATGATGTCAGAACACATGTGTTCTAAGCACTAGTGAATATGTAATTCACTTACTTCCATCAGGAACAATGCACATGTAGTTGTCTTCAAGTCCAGGCAACACTTATGGAACAGGAAGTTCAACTATCTCAGTTAAATATGAGGTTTTCCACTATCGTCTGTTGACCAATGGATTCAATCCGAAAGAAGGATCAAGCTGCAAGAAGATAATTTACTCTGGGGACTAAAATTAGGTCAACTACTTAGAAGTTATGGCCAATACTCCTAAACTTTAAGGTTTGTAACCTGTATGTTCACAAATCCAAACTACTTCCAGATAGAAGTTAAAATTAGCTGGCTACGCAAATGACTCCAAAATTATATTCTTGTAGCCCCCACAAAAATTACGTAAAAACATTATAGCTATGTCTAATTAATACACATTGTGAATTACGACTACATTATTCAAAATTAATATGATGACAAAACATTCTTAGAAATAACATCAATGAAAGCAATGGGTTTACAGTGGTTTTCATTTCACGTGGTTTATATTCTGTGGAGACGCTCTTTATAATTTCAGTTTAAGTTTAAATTTGAAATATTTTTTCTCTGCCTTAAGAACAAACAGGCCTTGTGGGGTTATTATCTTAATATAGTTAAATCATTCGCTGGGGTTTCCATGAAAAACATCTCAATATTTAAGGCCGTTTTTATCTTCAATAAATTGTAACATTGTATATATATATATATATATATATATATATTTCATAGACATACAAAAGTTGGATTGATATGTACTTTATCAACATGTATGTGTGCATGTGTGAGTACCGAACGAAGCTTTTATTTACATTTCATATATTAACCACATCTTATTTTCTAGTACATTTAGTCACTACGCAATGGATTCATGGTCTCTATATCAAACAACTAGGGCCAATTGCTTACTTTATATGCTTTTTGAAAAGCACACAAAGACGTAACTTTCATATGCCACATATTGACAGAATCTATATCAAACCTCAAGCATTTTCTCGCAAATAAAGTAATCCCATATAGAAAGAAAAAAATAATAAGCTGTTCTGCAAACAACCATCCATATTGTACTTAATGTGGTTAAACATTAAATACTGTATATACTCACAATTTGGTGTAATAGGTGCACCGAGGAATGGCAACAAATCTAGTTTTCTTCTTAAAACGTAGCAATCAACTCAAATTCTCATATTTATCTTGTCAGCAGTGTTATCCAGAGGTCATGATTTAAAACCACTGTATTATATAAATACAAAAAAAATACCTAAGGCTAAAACACGTTCAAAATTAAAAGTTTTATCGGGAAGTTTCTGAAAGCAAACTCTGTGAAGTTTGCCTGGCTGTTTGGTTGAAGTGAGTTGCAGCAAAAGAAGAAAACAAGAGAGTGAGAAAATTATGAGAAACAAGGGAACAGAAATATGGAAATATTCAAGTTTTATACACAGTCCGAAGTAAAAAGTAGTAAAAAGTTCCTCAAATCTACGGGCTACACACCTCAACCAATGGTTTACACACAATTATCTCTGTATATATATATATACGCTATCCCAAGCCAGTTGCATAGATTTCTGTATTACCTGTTTCAACGTGTGAGCATCCTAATGTAAGATTAAGTAACCAGACTGTATTATTTATGATTGCCTATGTAAAATGATTAACATATGTTCACGACGTAGGATACCTCGTCAATACGGATGTGGTAAGTATATGCAGGAATTTCATGAAAATTTAGAAGAATCATCTGAATAAAGCTAAGTACAGAGATGTATTCCATACTAATTATGAAAAGTGGAAGCTAAGTAAATTAACTTAGACAACCGTCTACAGTATTAGCTTATTCTATATTTTGCTACAACTGTATCTTTACTCTGTTTTTTTTTAATGAGCTCGCCCATTAACGGTTAATATACCTGATAACATACCCTGATGATGATGATGACTGCAATATCGAAACCAGTCAGCTGTAACATAAAATACATACTTTACGTTTCATTGTGCAAAAAACATCGCTTTTTGTGCGTTTTACTCTTAACTCACAGTTCCTCGGTGAGACAGCAGTAACTTTATAGACTTACAATGTTAAAATCCATGGTTCGATTCCCTGCAGTAGACACAACAGATGGCCAATTGTGGCCTTTCTCTGAAAAACAAGAAACTTAACTTACGCAATATCTATAAGTTACTTTTACATTATAATTAGAATACATTTTTTTTATTCTAATAAAAAATCATATTGCGGGAAAAAATATTAATTTTTCTTCTTAAAATTATACCGAAATAAATGTTTTCTGAACATGTTCTATAAAGATTAATTATAAAAGAGTTACAATATATCTATGGACAATGTCTATCCCATTTCTAGTATTTCACGAAAACAACATTATTTTGCTGTATATTTGGTCATCTCCTTTAAGTATTGTTTGATTAGCATTTTGACTTCTGTATATTTTTAAGTTATGTTTAACTTTTCTTCTTGATAAATCCTTATAGATTGAAACATGTAAAAAACTGATTCTCTAAGACGTATTCCTACTTGGTCAACTGTATGACTCTACAAGTTATTAATTGTGATGATAAAGACATTAAATTTTATTATGAATAATATAGGGTATTCTCTTTGGAGTGTTTTCTTGGTTTGGCTTTGCTAGTCTCCTGAGCTGAATAAGCGCACTTTAATTTGGGCATTATCAAAATTGAAATGTGCTGCGGGTAAAACATGCGGGTTATTAAAGAGTTGTAGCCGACAGTCCCGATGGGACAAAATTTGGTGATGTTGCTTCATTGTGTCTCCTTGACAATCAAGCAAACATAATGAGGAATTTCTTCAATGATTATGGTTTTCGTGCGCCAGCAATACTAATCGTGGGTTACGGTTATACCCGATTCGATTTTATTACTCGTCGCGATCTCTAACAACCTACCCTTAAATCTACTTATATGCCTAAAGTAGCGCATCGTCTGCTTTTTATATATATATGGCTGGAAGAATTTTAAAAAGGCAAACTTGTTTGTCACGCCAGAAAGCGTCGTGGTTTCGTGCAAGTTACGTGTCCTCGGTTCCACAACGGTCGAGATATCGACGTGACAGACTGACGGCTTTTCGTCTTTATATAGTAGATAGTGGGTTTTCTTTGTTTGTTGTTACGCGCAAATCTACACGATGCTATGTCACATATGGATGTATATAGGTTTTTAGTGTTATAAGCCTATAGATCTACAGCTACACTATTGGAAACATTATAGTAGGTCAAAGTAATCATGAGACATATTTTAAAGGGAAGTGTTATAACTTTATAGCATTTGCCAGGTATCCATGCCATAACGACTCTTATGCCGCCTAATATGTTTATAGCACACATTTGGCACACGTAATAATAGTAATTCTGCGGGATTGTTACAGGTTTATAGGGAATCAAAGACACACGTAATAATAGTAATTCTGCGGGATTGTTACAGGTTTATAGGGAATCAAAGACACACGTAATAATAATAATTCTGCGGGATTGTTACAGGTTTACAGGGAATCAAAGACACACGTAATAATAGTAATTCTGCGAGATTGTTATAGGTTTACAGGGAATCAAAGACACACGTAATAATAGTAATTCTGCGAGATTGTTATAGGTTTACAGGGAATCAAAGCAGCTGTATTTTCTTTATTTTTTATAAACTTATAGCTATATATAGACATTTTGTTCGTCCTTCTCTTAAATAAACTTCCCCATAATTTAAAATATATTAAGAAATGAGGATATAACATGTCTCATCTTATTTTTCATTTCATTGTAATTCTATAAAACGAAAATTTTTATATTACCTAATATTTTTATAAATATTGAATGAGACAGTCAATTGTGCTTTTATGATTTAACCTATTGAAGTGTAGTTTTAGTTTCTATGTTTAATCATGCTTTTTACAGTTATTGTCCTGAAGAGGATGCTTATTTAAATATCATGCAATAGTTTAACTTTAAAGCTTGCACTTTCCCTATTTTGTCTTTATTCTATCCATATAACTGTTTTCTTAACAAAATATGTCATTTCACTTCCGTAATTTTTACAGTGTTTCTATGTGTGAAGATGTTATCATTACTAAGGATAGTGTTACTCTAAGCAAATAATTTTCCATAGGACACCTGTTGTTTAGCTTAACAAGTTATCGATACAACTAGAATGACATACATATTACCCATTATTTTAATGAGCCAGTTATTATAACCAATAATTTATTTCACAAACTTTTATCATTCTGAAAAGGATAGTTATTTAATTCTCTATGTATGATTTCATTTGGCTACAAATAAATATAACAAATGAATAATTAACTGTTTATCCTCACATTTTCTATAGAAAATTCATTTGAAGATTAAAATGTCTTCTTCAATAAACCTTGAGACTTGAGGCAAGATTAAAAAGTTTAATATTGTGTTTGCCTAAACTAAGAAACAATTTCATTTCTAAAAATCAGGAGTTTTATTTCCGTATCTTTCATTAGTTTTCCAAATGCAAATAAGGACCTTTAATTATAAATCGTGTGAGTATTTCAAATATTTTCGGTAACATGAATTATACAATTTAAGGTTCTTATATAAAACTCACATTTCGTTCTAGTCCAATATGCTATTATACATACTTAACTAATCTTCAGATAGTTTAAATGATCTACGTAAATAACAATTATTATTGTTACTTCTTTGTCTAGAACTTGTTTCTTGCTAACTGCAAATAGCCTATACTTTTCTTTGGCCTATACCTGACACGAGTCACGTGTTCGGTATTCAAGAACACTGAGCAGCTCAATAAACTTTGGTTTTTAGAAAATATGAAGGACAGGACATCAAGTTTAGGAAACCTCTAAAACAGACAACGCTTTTGTTTTAACGTAGAACACTCTATCTGACTCACGGTTTTATTGTAAGAAGAGGATAATCAATATGGCGGAATAATTTTATGAAAATTAAATTTGAAGAAGACAATTATAATACATTGTCGCTACTTATGGATTTACACTGTAGTTAATATTGAAAATAAATGGTTCAAACTCTCGTATATTTTCTACATACGTTTAATGTTCATCATACTTTTTGTATGTCACTGAATTTAAAAGTCAGTAAACATAGTTATTTCACTTTACATAGTGATAGAAAACATTAATTGTGAAGTCACGACATTTAACGGGCATTTCAGTTAGCTTACAAATAATGTATATTTTCTGTTTAAATAGACTCTATAACCTGATTATTATCGTTTCTAAATAAACTGTCGTCACTTTAAGCATCTTAGCTTACAATATACATGATAAATTATCATACAATTTTTATACATTAAGTTCATATTACTATTTCACTTACAGTTTATATTTTCCATTTCTGTAACAATATATGAAAACAAAATGATTTAACATGAGACATCATGCCAAAAACATATCACTACATAAATTAATAAATGATACAATGCAAACTAATCATATAAGAGTTTAGTTAGTAAGCTCAGAAAAACTAGTCTATTCACTATTTCAAAGCATATATTTTATCACATAGATTTTGAAATTGATATGGTAACATAGCTTATTTTTTCACTTAAAAATTATACAAATTAATGTTCTGTGATTTTCTTATATAAAAATCTGAGCATTAAGTATAAGACATACTGAAACATTTGTTAACAAAATACACTAATATAATATTTACGAAAACATCTTAGTTGATAAAATGATGACTTATATAGGTTTAGCTTAGTATTTTATGATAACTTACACTTCATGAGTATCAGTTTCTAAAGATATGTGTAATCATAGCTTTCTTTTTTTCACAATGTGATGGTCCTGGAAAGGATCTTTACATTTTAGATACGTTTAAACAAATTCGTTTATTTCAGAAATATGTTATCTTATTTTGTATGGCCCAGTGAATTAGCAATTGCGGAATATTTAAATGTTCAATCATACGACTGCATAAATAACTAAATCTCTATAAAAAACTAAATAGGACATTCAAGAAAAGTATCTGTATGGAGCTGATGATTGTACATATTGAAAATATCAAACACAAAGTATACACGCGTAACCCAGGTAAGTATGTATGTATAATCCAGAGAAAAGGAACTCTCTAAGAAGTGAAGCCAAAGAGTAAAACACTGTGATTAATGCTTTCACCTTTGTTCACTAGTCACATGACCACTACTTGAAAGAAGTGAAGCCAAAGAGTAAAACACTGTGATTAATGCGTTCACCTTTGTTCACTAGTCACATGACCACTACTTGAAAGAAGTGAAGCCAAAGAGTAAAACACTGTGATTAATGCGTTCACCTTTGTTCACTAGTCACATGACCACTACTTGAAAGAAAGAAGTAATGCATTTGTTTCTATAAAACTGACAAATAAACAAGAAATGATATTTTCATATCTTTCAAGATTATTACGATAAAAACAAGAAAATGCATATCTTTTCTTTCACATTTTATAAGCCCAACATGTTTACAGTCTATAATTACAGAATATACTTGACAATCAAAACAAGCTGTTTAACTCTGACAGTGAAGAACAGATTTTCTATGTTACTGAACTTAACAGTCAGTAAAAGAAAATTACCTATTCAGGCACTTTCCATAACAATATGTACATTCATAAAATCCTCAATATTTGACGATACATTAGAAAATTATTTTCTGTTTCTAAGTTACTACTTTCTGTTTTTGATCTAGAATGTACATATTTGTCGTTTAGATATAAATTTACAAATATAACTCACCAAGATCTACGTATATAGTCTATCTTCTTGAAGTTATAATTGTTTAGACACGTAAAAAATGACAGTATCGTCCATCATCTTACAATTTAAGTTATGAACTTCAAATGTATCTGCGGAGTAATTCCCTCTGACAGGTCTACAGCTTGATAACATTTGATATTTACAAATAACACAAACGGAAATGTGCAAGAATTATACATAATGGATTACCAACCTTAAATTAACTTTCATAGAAATCTGGTACATTACAGTTAAATGTAATACTTTTCTACTCAGTTCGACTCTCTTACTGGCCTTTAGTCATTAGTAACTTGACCACTACTTGAGAAACAATCCGTTCTCTATCATGTAATGAAAACAAAACTAACATGTTTCATGTGATATATAACAACACAGAATACTGACTGTGGCTTTAGTATATAAATACTTTTGTACGTCCCTCTACCATTGGAAAAATAAGTACCATAAATACTAAAATGAATGATTTTCTATATTGTGATATACTTATAAGTTATGTGACCTTACAACGAAAGGTATGATCTACAGGAAAGGATGTATTTATCCTTTACAAGAAATCAGTTAATGAAAAGCATTCCTATAAATTCACATCAAAATCATTCACCAACGTGATTATATTTATCTCTAGAGTCTTACGCTTTACATGAATATACAGAAAGTTAAATGTATATTTATGAAATTCTGAATATTTAATATTTTCTGTTTTCCATCTGGAACTCACATATTTGTTGTTTAAAACTGTTACTGTGTACAAATATAACTTACATAGATAAATACATAGTATAACTTATTCAAAGTATAACAAATATAACTCACATAGATAAATACATAGTATAACTTCTTCAAAGTATAACAACTATAACTTACATAGATAAACACAAGGTATAACTTATTCAAAGTATAACAAATATAACTCACATAGATAAACACATAGTATAACATCTTCAAAGTATAACACATATAACTCACATAGATAAACACATAGTATAACTTCTTCAAAGTATAACACATTTATACTATGTGTTTATCTATGTGAGTTATCTTCTTCAAAGTATAACACATATAACTCACACAGATGAACATATAGTATAATTTAGATACAATAGAGTTTTTGTGTCTACATCTCAAACGTCAATGAAGTTGTTATAAGATTGACGAAAATTTAGTAATGCTCACTGTAGTAGCAGAACTAAGTTAAATTGATAGCATATTGTCACCCAGTTCTCCTTAATTTTGGTTACCTATGTTCTAATATTAAAGAATAAAAGGTGTCTGGAACAGATGACGGAATGTTAACCACTGTTAAAGTAGTTTTGTGATCATCAATAAAACACAGTCTTATGATGGTAAATATGTGTACAATACTGAACAGATTGTCAGCGCAGTGTTACTTCTGTTGGTAAAAACAAAAACGGACCCAGTGTTTGACGACAGCCTCGACGTCTCATGGAAAGATCATCCAGGTAAAATTGTAGACAAGCACTTAGATAATCGAAGTTCCCCTCACACAGACCTACAAAACTATGCTAAATGTACGGCGACTTTCTTGAGTTACAAGAATGTCGGAAGTCTGTCATCGATGCAACTATGCTAAATGTACGACGACTTTCTTGAGTTACAAGAATGTCGGAAGTCTGTCATCGATGCAACCATGCTAAATGTACGACGACTTTCTTGAGTTACAAGACTGTCGGAAGTCTGTCATCGATGCAACCATGCTAAATGTACGGCGACTTTCTTGAGTTACAAGAATGTCGGAAGTCTGTCATCGATGCAACTATGCTAAATGTACGACAACTTTCTTGAGTTACAAGAATGTCGGAAGTCTGTCATCGATGGTGGACGAGAACTTTTGCCAGTACCCAAGTTCGTAGTGTCGGCTGGAAATGTATCAGTTATCGATCAAAACACTACAGCAGTCATTAATGTTGCATCATTTATTAAGGTTATTCTATATTATCGAGCTGTCAACGTGTCAGAGAAAACTACCTCTCTGATACATTTGAAAAACATAACCTAAATTGTAAGAGGTAGACAATACTGTTATTTCTCTACATATCTAAACGACTACACCTTCAAGAGGTTAGACTTTGTGAGTTATATTTGTAAAGTTATATTTAAACGACAAACATACGAGTTCCAGAACAAAAACAGAAATTAGTAACTTAGAAGCAGAAAATTATTCTCTAATGTACCATTAAATAAAGATAGTTTCATGAATTTATATTGTTATGTAAAGTGCCTGAATAGGTAGTTTTGTTTCACTGATTGTTAAGTTCAATGGCATACAAAATTCGTTCTTTATTGTCAGAGATAAAAGTGTAGTAGACATAACAGCTTATTTTGATTGTCAAGTATATTCTGTAATAATAGAGAGTAAACATGTTGGAATAAGGGATATGTATTTTCTTGTTTTTTATCGTAATGCACTTGAAACATACGGAAATATACCTTCTGGTTTGTCATGTGACTAATGAACAAAGGTGAATCATTAGTCACAGTGTTTTACTTTTTGGCGTTCCTCTAATAACCAAACATATTTACACACTCATATTATTGAACATTTATATATTCCCCAATTACAACTTCAATTGATATTATTTAAAATAACATAATAATAAATGTTAAATGAGGATTCGTACTGAAGATAGAGAAGAAGAAGGCTATTCTTCTTCTGAAGAAAACTATTTTGTTCAAATGTATGAAATTTAAGGGTTTTTTCAGGACCATCACATCCCGAAAAAACGAAAAATATGATTATACATATCTTTTAGGAAACGGATATTCATTGTTACAATCCATTTCAGGATGTTAAAAGTTTGTAAAGTGAATTACTGGTTATAATAATTGTCTCATTCAAATAATAAAAAAGAAAATCGTGCATCACTTTAAAAGTGGACTTAGGGTGCTTGACTCGCAATCTGAGAGTCGCAGGTTCGAATCCCCGTCACACCAAACATGCTTTCCCTTTCAGCTGTTATAATGTGATGGTCAATCCCACTATTCGTTGCTAAAATAGTAGCACAAGAGTTGGCTGTTGGTGGTGATGACTAGCTGTCTTCCCTCTAGTCTTTCAGTGCTAAATTAGGGACGGCTAGCGCAGATAGCCCTCGTGTAGCTTTGCGCAAAAATCAAAAACAAACTAAACCACTTTAAAGTCTGCCTCTCCCATTACAAACCAAATTGAACTATTGAGTTTTATTAAACATGGATTCGAAATTTCATGTACATTGGTCAACTGATCATTAGCAAAGCATGAACTTGAACGTCAAAGTAAGAACTTATATATAACTTTAAAAACGAAATTACTGCAGAAATCTCTAGTTTAGATTATTATAACAGCGAAAAACTGACAAACAACATTTTAAATACACAAAATGGTGTGTTGTTATAGGAAGAGTGACTAGAATTACTTAGTAATCCTTATTATCCTGAACTTTCATTGGGATAAAAATATATGTAGTGGAAAGTATAGTAGCGTGTACAAAACATACAAAAACGTAAACCTTTATCTCATGGTGAGTAAAATATAAACGGTAATTCCAGAGTGTGGAAGAAAAGTAACAAAAGTTAATTGGATTCATGCTTCATTCCGGTAAGTCACTGACTTACTCTGTATATATATATATATACACTAAACCTAATATTCCATTTTATCAAATGTAGTTAAAGTTATTTTGACACACAGAACCAGGATAAATTTTTAAGATTTTTTTTTTTCCATTTTCAGCGTGACAATAAAATATTTTTAATTCTAAAAAGGAAATAAACGAAAATATTTTTTATGGAAGAAAATGTGACAGATAACACTATTTATTTGAGTATTTAGCAGGAGATAATTTACTGTGGGAAAGTCGAAAGGCTGTCATAAGTGTGTTTGTTTGTTTGTTTTTTAGCCGAGGAGCTCTCAAAAAGGATCAGAATTCGCCAGTGACTATTCATTGCATCAGAAATATCGATAATGTATCAGCCGAGATAAAACGTTTTAGGTGAATGAGACGCAAGGAATGTAATATCCTGCAAGAAAACGGTGAATCTCATTCTTAAGGAAAGCTGTCAAAATCATACTATACACAGTTGTTTGTTCCAGTCAAACTGGCCGAAAGTGTATAAGATTATACACGTATTGCAGTCACTGATGTAAATAATGTGACTAGAATTCACGTGCATGCCATATCTTTTGGAAAAAAATACTTGTTACGAACAATTTTCACGCGCTACATTCATCTATACATTGACATCCACAATCTATAATTGTAATTTATAAAACTTTTATTTGATTTCTCTCACTTAATTTGGCGTTATCTTAGAGTAGGTCCTCTAAGACAGACATATCTGGCATCCACAAGAGAATAACTATTTTAATGAACCTTATACGGGTAAGACTTTTAATGAATGACAGTTTCCCTAATCGAATAAACATAGCCAAGAGACTGTTAGTCTCATACGAGAAAATTTAACACAAAAAGATGTAATTATGATGAAGAAGTTGGATAAAAGACATTGGTACAGTATTACAAGACTTCACACCAGTTTTAGCTATAATAGATAGAACAATCAAATTTATCAAAAACGCCATCTATAAATATTAAGTAAAATAACTGTATAGTGCATTAGTATTTTGTGACCCCCTCTGTTTTACACCGATAATTCTACATATTCTTTTTCAATGCTATCATATATGGTATCCATATATCCGATAATCTTCGCAATTAAGCCAGGGTTCTTGGTCACTTTCTTAGGTTTTACATAACTCACATGTCGAGACTTTGTGCAAAACGAGCTATGGTTGTAAGTTTTCGCGGGCGTCTTTACTGTAAATATTATGTGTCCCACAATTACTCTATGCTAGGGATCATTATTTTACTCGATGATGAATTCATGCCCAGTTGTGTTCTTGAGGGAATATTACGATGGATTATATTCTATATGTATTTGTCAGCAGTGACATTAATGCTGCGTAGATCTCAGATATGGTTGATTGAAATGCAACCTGAAGATCGTTATCATCCTCCACTATATGTTTCTGTACGTAATGCATATTGACAATGATACAGTGCATTTCTCCAACAAATTGTTGTAGGTTGATTGTTGCACAATAATTCTAACTAGAATTTATCTGTAAAGAGTACGTGGTACCAAGTCTTTCTCAATATTTTGGTCTGATTATGTCTTGTACGCAGTAATTTTCGATCAGCTACACGGCTATTTATACACTTCGTACTAATGTGTATCGTACTACTCTGGAGGCAAAATTTATACCTGTTTGTACCAATGTCGTTAGCCATATCTATATCCTATCGTCGCCTGTTTTGTAAAAAAAAACAAACCTGATCCTACACACATAAACTGACTCATGTCAGGTGCTGCTAACCCTTACTTTTGACCATTAGAATTCACAAATACTTATGTTATCTTTCATAAGTGTCATTCGATGTATTATATTTAATTCAAATTTTGGTGTGATTCACAAAGTTTCATCACCAGCTGGGTGTTACTTTAAATATCGAACTTTCATACATCTTATGCTATGATTTGTATTGACAAAACATTAAGAAAATTTTCAGAAAACTGTGTCTTTTAGTTAATATTTTAATTTGCATGATTGAAAATATTCAATCACAACCAACTAAAACTCTGGGTACATCAAAGTTATATTTGTTAAAATATTTAAGTTACTGTCTGTGAATTTCATACACCACTGATAACTTTACCAACTTATAAACATTTCAATTTGATTCAATCAAAATATCATGCCTTATTCTTACCAAAACAACTACAAGAATAAGAACGTCTGTTATCTCTCAAATGTAAGGTGAGCCTCTCCATTACTCTTAACTTATAAACATTTCAATTTGATTCAATCAAAATATCATGCCTTATTCTTACCAAAACAAATTCAACAGTAAGAATGTCTGTTATCTATTAATTGTAAGGTGAGCCTCTCCATTACTCTTATCCTTACATAAAAATACTTTCCTACTGAATATCTGAATGACAAAAATTGAAACATTCTCTTCCAAGTATTAATGAAAATAACATATGTATTACATATTCAAATAATACTTTGCTGGCCACTAACTGCACATTAACTTCATATCACAAAGCCTTATGATCCGGATCACACTCTTTATTTCTATTCTTAAATTAATAGTTGTTCATAATACAGTAGATTGAATAATATTATGCAACACTCATGAATGATTTTATACAATATTCCTACACACGACTGGTATAACATACAATAATTTATCTCTATGCATGTATTGCCATGGTTTGTGTCTTTGTCCCTGGCATGGCCTTCTGGTTAGGGCACTCGACTCATAATCTGGGGGTGGCGAGTTCAAATCCCGTGGAGGCGTTATAATGTGACAGATAATTCTAATTTTCATAGGTAAAGAATAGTTCAAGAGTTGGTTTTGACTATCTACCTTCCTTCTTCTCTATCACTTTAAAATTAGGTCGGACATGGCTAGGTGGTTAGGGTACTCGACTCGCAATCTGAGGGCCGCGGGTTCAAAATCCCCGTCCAACCAAATATGTCCGTGGGGGCATAATAATATGACAGCCAATCCCACAATTCGTTGGTAAAAGAGTAGCCCAAGAGTTGGCGGTGGGTGATGACAACTAGCTGCCCTTCCTCTGTCTTTCACTGCTAAATTAGGGACGGCTAGCGCAGATAGCATCGTGTAGTTTTGCGCGAAATTCAAAACAAACAAACTTTTAAATTAGGGACGGATAGCTCAAATATCCTTCGAGTAGCTCAACACTAACACAGACTAGATAAAGAACACTTGAGTTTTTCTCGTACTATATCCTGCAGATTTAGTTTTCTCTATCAACATTAACACAGACTAGATAAAGAACACTTGAGTTTTTCTACTAGTATATCCTGTACATTTAGTTTTCTCTATCAACACTAACACAGACTAGATAAAGAACACTTGAGTTTTTCTACTAGTATATCCTGTACATTTAGTTTTCTCTATCAACACAACACAGACTAGATAAAGAACACTTGAGTTTTTCTACTAGTATATCCTGTACATTTAGTTTTCTCTATCAACACTAACACAGACTAGATAAAGATTTTCGCTAACAACCCATAGATGAAAACGCCGGATATAATTTTTCACTACAGATTGAACTATCGAGTTAACAATGAAGGTAATGACTCTTAAGCCTGTCAATTTTCAAATAATTCCTGATTTCCTCAACCAGTTACAGCTAACGAATAGAAACGGGCGAAAACATAGAACAAAAAAGGGTTAAAGCACAAGAAGGACCTCCTAGAAATTGGTCAAATTAAAGGTGCCGGAGGTTTATATGTTAATCGATTAGATAATCAAACAGTACAGACAAGCTGTTATTTTCTATTTTTCATCAATTAAACCTAAAACAACAACTCCTAGTAAACGTTTACCTTGTAGAGCTATTTATTGAGAGAAGTACAGAATTATTCAAATTAGAATATTTAGTCAGAGATGCTTCTATATAAAAGTTATTAACCAAATACTCAAATATTAGCTATTATTACAAGAGAGAGTCATTGGCAACATAATAATTAATCATAATAATGTTTAACCAAGGAGGAGTAACGTTAGTTTATTACTTTATTCTGTGTGTAATTCATTTCCTTACACCTATTCTCTTATTGATCACGTACTCATCGGTAATCTTGAGATCATAGGTAATGATGATCTGTGAATTTTAATAGCCAAAGGCTCTAAATTTCGGGAATGTGCAAACATTTATTGTAATCGCAAACAACAATTATCAAATTCAGGGGAAATATAATTTTAGATAAACTATGGTGTTATTTCTATATAAGAACAGTTGGTACTAAAATCTGTACAGTAAAGACATCGTCAGATTTACAAATGACGGTCTTATAGAATATTTATTTAGTTTACTCCAAAAAGTTACATTTTTCATGACTATAAAAAGTCCGAGAACTGTTTATTATTTTCTGCAGCAGTTATATTTGATCACTTTCTCACAAAATAATAAACTACGTTTCACACCATTCTGTTCACCTTGCATTGAAGTTAACAGTTTATAATCTGTTCTATTCAAAGGTATTTAAACTTTCCAGGTAGCTCTTTTCAAATTTTTTTTCATTAGCAGTTGTTCCCACCATTTAATAACGTGACAGAATGTAACGTGAACAGAAGCCTATAATGATAAATCTTCGGACACCGAAAAAAAACAATCACAGAAATTAGAGCGAGTTAATGAACTTATTTTCTTAGTAAAATAAATACCTATGCTTTGGTATGGGCAGAAAAATCAAATTATAACTATTATTTTTAGTTAACATTTAAAATTTAATATGCAGTTGTACAACTGACACCTGAAAGGTGCTCGTCTGTCGTGATTGAGTTTAATCAGTCTATTTGGGGAAATTCTATTCACCTGTTATATTCTTCTAAATTAAAAATATTCTACGCTATAACTCAATTGTTTGCTAGAGGGAGCTGCTAACCATGATGATGTAATAAACCGAGAAGATTCGTCTAATATCTCGAAACGGGGCACATGATTTTTTTTTTTTTTTAAGTTACAAATAATCAGTTAGTTCAGAGCGAGAATTATTCAGTGTTAGAAGTGACAGATATTACGTCTATTCTGATATTTAGTTTGTGGGTAAGTTGGCATTGTTTACTGATCGATTAGATTTATAATGAATTTTATAAGTGAGATGGTTGTCTCGCATATTATATTGAAACTTTGTATTTGAAGTTAGGCCTACATTTAGTTGTAGGGTTTATGTTGAAAAGTTTATTAAACAGATTAAGCCTACAGGTGAACATAGCCGTAAAAACGTTACCAAATTAATTCATTGTTGTTGTTATGTGGATTGAACTAGGCATTATTTTTAACAAATAATACAGAAGAATCGGCCGAACGATAGAACACGATTCAACAATATATTGTTTTTCACTGTTGAAGAGTTGGAATCAGCCTGTTTTAGTAATTATTCAATACTTTTTATGACCATTTGTTAATAGCTCAATTTTAAACTTGCAATAAAACAAGCAAAACTTTTCTAGTTGATATTCGAGATTATTCACACTTTTAAATGAAATTACTTTAGAAAACATTCAAATGAATAAAGAGGAAAACACGGATTGCAAATGATTGATTAGTAATTGCATTTATTTAGTGTTTCATTAATTACTGTTTCTTTGCTGTGAAGCAAAAACGCACAAAAAGGTTATTTATCTGTGCTCCACTCACTGCGGGTATGGAAACGCAATTTTTAGGGTAATAAGCTATCACAGTTATCACTGAGTCAAGAGAGAGAGAGAAAGAGTGAAGAGTCAAAGAAAAGAACAAAGAATGGAAATATTATGTAATACTAATAAAGTTACGAATATTTATTGTTTTACGAATTGAGTTATGATTGAGTCAAGAGAGAGAGAAAGAGTGAAGAATCAAAGAAAAGAACAAAGAATGGAAATATTATGTAATACTATTTAAGTTACGAATATTTATTGTTTTACGAATTGACAATAAAATATTTTGTTGGGAATACTTCTAACTAAGATATTTAATATATACCACAGTTTAGCAGTAATATAACCGAGTCATCAATTATTTATGGAAAACAATATAATTGATAATACTCAATTAAAAGTACGGAGTTAAAGCTTAGTTTCAGTCCACACATAACATTTTGAAACAGTATACTAGAAAGTGCAACTCAATATCAATAAAAAGTACGGAGTTAAAGCTTAGTTTCAGTCCACACATAACATTTTGAAACAGTATACTAGAAAGTGCAACTCAATATCAATAAAAAGTACGGAGTTAAAGCTTAGTTTCAGTCCACACATAACATTTTGAAACAGTATACTAGAAAGTGCAACTCAATATCAATAAAAATGAGAAATTTAAATATTCAGAATCAGAATACAACTGTTTTTGTTTACTTTCTGTTATTGCATAAGATACTGCTTGTAACAGCAATAATCTGAAAACTACCCACTGAAATAGGTAAACCCGACATACTGTCAACAACGGAATACTTGGTAATAGCTCTTGAGAATAAAATTTATTACTACGATTAGTGTCACTGAACGCACTTAGATATCAGATACGCTGTGATATGTAATTTTCTAAATGATTTTCTGAAGGAGGGTAAATCTCCTCAAACTTGGAGCATTACGTGATAAAGACCGTATCACAGAAGCTTAGCTCTCTGTCACTGAACGAAAATTAATGGGTAAAATACAGGACAAGTTTAACTTGGGTCATTTACAATATTATATACTTATGTAATTATAAAGAATTCAAAGAAACTTACTATAGCAAAGAGTTTGACATTTTTATCTATTTTGTCTTTAATCGTCTTTTTTGGCACTGCCATTTTCAAGAGATGATTTGTTTTTTAATTAAATATTTCAACATAAATGAATCATAAATTAAAATCTAACTGATCCAATGACAAATTTTTCATAAAAAGTACAAGTAGAGGACGTTATATAAATCATGAAAATCAAAACTATACTGCCTAAAAGGAAATATTTAATATAAACTTGGGCTTAATTTTTCTTTGCCAACATTGAAGCGATTGTGTGCCGGAATTTAAGCTTTTTGTTCTGATTGTTGTAAATAAGCACAAAGCTACGCAGTGGACTATCTGAGTTTTACTCACCACAGATATCGAAACCCGAATTTTAGCGTCATAAGCCTACAGACTTATCACTGAGCCACTGGGGAGATAGAGTTCAAATTTCAACATCTCGACAAAAGTAATTCATTATCCAAACTTTGAACTCAGAAAACCAAAAAAAAAAGATTTTACCAAAGTCCGAAAAGATAAACGTCACAGTACTAAAAAAACAAAACAAAACAAATCATATACATTTCCAATAACCATTCAAAACAAAAACAAATTATATACATTTCCATTAAGTATTCCAAACAAAAAACAAATCGTATACGTTTCCATTAACTATTCCAAACAAAAACAAATCATAAACATTTCCATTAACTATTCAAAACTAAAAAACAAATCATATACAGTTTCCATTAACTATTCAAAACAAAAAACAAATCATATACATTTCCATTAACTATTCAAAACTAAAAAACAAATCATATAAGTTTCCATTAACTATTCAAAACAAAAAACATATCGTATACATTTCTATTAACTATTCAAAACTAAAAAACAAATCATATACATTTCCATTAATTATTCAAAACAATGCGGGTAACGAAACAAACTACTGGATACGATGTTTCAACTATAACTAAACTTGAAACATTTGCCTAGTAGTAATTTTAAAACGTTAATATAAAAATAAGCTGAAGGTTATAAAACATTTGTCTCTACTAGGTTAGAGGTAAATGTACGAGTCACGTGGCTCTAAGTCTTGTTTTGAAATGAACATAAGAAGATTATTGTGTAACTTAGCGATAAAGCAAACAAAAAACAATAATTACAGGTTGAATGCGTTTTGAAACTGATAACTCTTTTAGCTCAGTAATATAACATCTAAACAGCTTATCTGATTATGTGTATGCTTGTTTTGAAGTTAAGCACAAAACTACACAATGGGCTATCTGTGCTCTGCCCACCACGGGTATCGAAACCCGATTTCTAGCGTTGCAAGTCCTCGGACATAACGCTGTACCACTAGGGGCCTATGTATATGTTAGTATTGATCCAAAAGTTGCCGAATGACAAGTAACTCATATTTGTGCTGTCGTTAATAAAATAGACAAACATCATAACAACAACAAAAAAATTAACCAATTATAGAATTCATCTTTTTAGCAAGCAGTTTGAAACTATCTATCCAATAATATTGATTGTTTTGGCCGAATTCTGATATCAATTCTTTTAGTCGCTGTTTGTATAACAAATAACTTTTTTTTCTTGGCCGCGCTTTTTTTTTTGACTTTTTTTTTCAGTCAAGCTGTTTTTGGTTTAGAGATCACATTCCTTTTGTAAAAAACTACAATTTATCTCTTAATGTACATCAACTATAATTCACCATTAACCGTCTACATTTCTTAAATAACTATAGTAAACAGGAACACAATAATTTTCAACCCTATGTTAGTTGATAAATTAATTTACAAATAAAACGGCACTCTGCACTGTAGTGCAACCCAAGAAACAATGCAAACAATTAGAAGCAAATAATCAATATGAAAACAGATAATTTTTTCTCCGGGAAAATTAGTTCATCATACATGCACTAAAATATTGCAGAAGAAAATAACACCAAAACATGCATAGTACACTACACGTTCATTGTGCATATACGTCAAACTGGACACCTGTTTAATATATGTACATTGACTTGCAATGTACATTTTCCGGTATAGTCCTTTGAATTCCTTGAGGGAAACATGCAATCCAATATTCTCCACACTTGTGAGAGTACACTGTCGTAGCCACCGTTGTATCGATTTAAGTAGTTTTGGTGATCAACAGCACCATTGCCACCTACTAATTCAGGTATGCTTGGCATGTGAGCAACTATCGCACTTAAAAACTTCAAAATGCTGCTCTTCAGAACCAGTTTGTATATAAGACATAGCTCGAAAAAGGAAATTTCCATCACCTCTAAAGCGCTTTAAAGATAGAGCATCTGGTAAAGTTAGAATGACGTCTGATCCACTTTAAAATGGGCGCACAAACCTCAGACCTAGTAAGTTGCAAGCTTGTCTCTGCCATTCTTCATCAACAGAATAATACCTGTATTCAGGCCATTCGGTTATTGACACAATGAGCATATCAACAGCAGTTAATTCAGTCTGTGTAAGTAGTTGTTGTGGACTAAAGTACTTTAGATTTACCCTTACGCTTCGTATCCACGGAGCCTTTTGCTTTAAAAATACAACACAAGGTACTACCTTAGTTCGTGTTTTTTATAGTTGGAACCGATTTAAGGAATGGTTCAACCAATTTTCTTTCATTTATCTCAGGCATTGAAATTTTGCACAATTCAGGGCAGATACAAGTAGCATCCACACTCCCACCTTTGTTGTACGAAGAAAACTTAGGGATAAAGAACATTTCCATCTCTGTTAAAAGCAGCACTGAAATGAGAAGTTTCTGGAAAACAAACGTGGTAGAAGAAACGTTTAAGTTTTCTCCACACAACATTTTGTGTATCTCACTATTAGAAGTTACTTCAGAGTCCTTGCATAATGACACCAACACCATACTCCTTAAAGGTAAAATGTTTAATGAATTTACGCTGGTAAGTCTCTCCATATCACAATGAAGATTTTACCAAATGCTGTGCTGCAAGATGCTTACCTGCAAAGGTTTTCTCAGCCTACTGCTAAACTAAATTAGCTGTATGCCCTGTTGTGTTTGAAGGTAGAGTATTGCATATCTTAATATATTTCTTACACATTAAATTTACAACTAATCTCGTGATTCGATGATTGTCTAGCAATTTTTCACTTGCTTTTTCTTGTCTTTACTAAGCTCACTGTTTTTAATAGCTTTTTGATATCTGTTACTTCTGGCTGCACTGTTTTGTTTTTTTCATAATAGGCTTTAAATCTTAAATGATCAAGATAAAGGTTGGCAGGATAAGCATACCGCTACCAAATTCTTACAGTCAGGTCTTCATGATAGAACCCACTTCATCCTAGCACGTATAGGTTCAGGATTAGCATCATACTTATTTTTAGCATATTTCTACACAGGTGATGAATTTGTATATAGTTATCCCGTGTCTGGCGTTTTACTGTAGATAGATTACTACAACAGCTATCCAATGCAAAATGATTTACTGGAGATGGATTGATATAATATCTATCCAATGCACAGTGCTTTACTGGAGTGGATTACTATGATATCTTGCTCTTACACAATTTAGTATTGAGCTTGAATTACCTGTATAATATTTATGTCTAATATTTCTATATGAGGCTGAGAGTAATAATACTGAAGTGGTCTAAGCCTTCTTGTCTTGGGTTTTGGTCTATACTTTTACCTCCTACCACTGTTCATCCCTGCACTACGATTAGCCCATTTAGAAGATGTTTGAACCTGTTGGCGTAAAGTATGCTAATGTGTTGGTGTTTGTATCATTCTGACAAGGATACACATCTAAGCTACACTTAGCCGTGGCAAGTGGATGTCCAGCTAATGTGTTATCCTGTGCATTAACAACTAGATGTTCAGTTTATATCTTTCAGCCTGGAGATTCATAAATCGTGTCAACTGGACTTCTAGAAAATTAAAACCAGTACTTTTCTCTCTGCCAGCAGGACATTCAGAGGACATGTTAAAGTTAATACTTGTTGTAAAACAGGCAGGTACATTTACTTTACTACATATTTGTCTACTACCTTTTTTTTCGAACGAAGTATCCATATTAGCATACTGTTTTTTTAACGTGCATATTGCTTTCCCAATTAGGACAAATTGCATAAAAGCCAGGGCTACTCTCAATGTCCGCACAACAAAGGAGGAACACAACAAGAAACGACACCATCAAGAAAACACTCGTTGCTGTAATATTCCATATATTTCGCCGTGTGGGTGGCATTCAATGGTCAGTAGCCATATTACCCTGCTTGCAAGTACCAAAGTCCAATAGCAGCCCGCCATTGCTCAGTAGAAAGCATCTTCCCATGATGTGACAGCTGCAAATACGTGACCTTTTAATACCTATATAGCTAGCTATACACATATACATTTCTTATACGTGTAGTTAACAAAACATCCTTCCTGGTTTTAGCACTAGGCACACACAACAAGTTAATACCACACTTTGAAACTTGGACAATTCTGGACAATTCCTGCCAGTCAGCCAAAACCACTTACAAAGCTTTTATGTTAGTAGGTACATGTGCATAAGCTGTAGACAGTAAACACACATCATTCACACAATGAATAATGATGGAAAACAAACAAGTCTTATGGTTATATAACTAGCGCGAGCTACAGTGCGCACCACTATATAGGCTTATGTGTATGGAAAATAAGCTTATGAATTAAACTTACAAACAAATCTGTTAGTTTGGACAAACAAGTAATGGCTTTCAACAAACAATTAAAACTCGTGAGTCTCGCGTGATTACACCGGAAGCTAGTGTAAATTCCACCCACTGGCGAAGGTGATTTAAAATTATACAAGAAAACTACTCGTCAGAATTACATGAAATTTCGCACAAAGACATATCTAAAGACAAAATTTAAAGTCTAGGATTCGTTTTACCTAACATTAGCTCCGTGGGCCTTAAAACTCATCGTTTCGAGCCACAAACACTATTGCCAGTAGAGTGAACATTAAGGAAGTAATAATATTAATTTCAAAGCTATCGGACCAAGATTGACATAATGACTGAGGTTTAGAAAATTAAACACTCGCACTCGTAAAACAAACTGGGTGTGCGAAAACAACAACAACAACAAAAAAACACACGAAGAACACGATTCGGTAATCCTATCTCGGCTATGGTTCCAAGAATTCGTTTCACTTATTTATGTACTAACTGCTAATGTTTTTATGGTTTACAGTCTCGAATATCTAAAGTGTAGCTGTTACAATGAGTGAGTTTTAGAGAGGCCAATTTTGTACACAATCACGTCGCGTAAAAATACTCTCAGTAGTGGCCGCACTTTTTTTTTTATGGGTGAGGGGGGGGGGTGCGTGTACTTACTTTTTCCTTGGCCGCGCAACTCACTACCATGAGTCTTGAATTGCTAATATTAAACATAACTGATAGAGAGTTGATTTTGTTTTGTTTTGAATTTCGCGCAAAGCTACACGAGGGCTATATGCGCTAGCCGTCCATAATCTAACATCATAAAGCTAGACGGAAGGCAGCTAGTCATCACCACCCACCGCCAACTCTTGGGCTACTCTTTTACCAACGAATAGTGGGATTGACCGTCCAATTATAACGCCCCCACGACTGAAAAGGCGAGCATGTTTGGAGTGACGAGGATTTAAACCCGATAGAGAGTTAAATGAAGAATTTTCTTTTTACTAAAACTTTATTTAATTTAACGGCTTGCTATCTATATAAAATGTATTGAATATTAACAAATAGATATTATTTCATTATTTCTTCTTTTTCAAAGTATCATAATTTTTTGCTTTCCAACGAAGTAAATATTTGAATTATTGAGATCTGTTATTTAATTGTAAAACGTAATCTCATAATGTTTTTTCTTCTTAAATTTGGCGTAAAACTACACGAGGACTATTTCTTTAGTCGTTCGTAATTTTAAGGAAATTAACTAGCGGGAAGGCAACTAGTCAACGCTACCCACGATCCAACTTATGGGTGGCTTTAATCGTCACTGTTATAATACTAATACAAAACGCAGTATGCAATTTTGTTGTATCCGCGGTAATCTCGAATCTACAATCCGGCACGCTAAATCCTGGGCCACTCTCGCTCCAGGTGATTATGGAAAGAACAGGCCAGTACTTGCACCACGTATTTATGCACGTATCTATCCTTTTAAATAGTGATTAACACGAAACACTGACTAATAACGATACATATATATTTTGTTTAATTAAAAAATGGGAAAAAAAGAAATTAGCATTTACATTAAAAACTCCTAAAATATATTTCATGAATACTATGCTAACTAAAAATAATTGTTCAAACTAAATAAACAAAAAAACCAGGTGGTGAGGGTCGCGGGTTCGAATCCCCGTCCCACCAAACATGCTCGCCCTTTCAGCCGTGG
>NW_013666859.1:54758-65765 GCF_000517525.1 Limulus polyphemus | reverse complement strand
TGCTATAAGAAAAAAAACTACCCACCCATTTACATCATTATTTCGATTTTATAAAACAACTGGTTCCTATCTGTCAGCAATCTTCAACTAATTTAATCTTTCATTATAAAGTTTTCAAACTTGTCCTTTATATTTAAACAGTTTCAGATATGATATGATGCAACTTATTAAGAACAAATGAACCAAGACTTGCCTTTATGTAAATTGTTTTATAAAATTATTAGTTAAGAATATTCAGCTATTAATTTCTGAAAACTCACTCGTTGCAGAAAAAATAATAATTATTTCTCATAGAAAAGCTCTGAAAAACATACTCTCGTACCTAACCTCATTTTCGTAGTCCATTTTCTTGTCCACTATGGGTTAACGGTAAGTTTATGGACTTACAACGCTCTAAAATCTGGGTTAGATTCCTTGCAGTAAACGGGGTGCAGATAACTCATTGTGCAACTAGCGCTATAACACTAAGCTCTTGACTCTTGCCAAGTTCACAATAAATTAAAAGAAATATCCATTGCTCTTGAAATTTAGATACACAGTATTGGAAATACTTATGGAAACAAGAAATAAAAAAGATACAATTCATATATCATAGTATTGCCCTCCATCTATTGCATGAAGATGAAATGCACAAGATTACAGTCACGTGTTTATAGATTAAATTCATATTGGTTGTCACCCATCTTATCAAATAATGTTACCCCAGTAAAAGATCTTTAAAAAGTACAGCCAGCGATACTTTTCCCAGAAATAGTATGGTGAATGATTTCATCCCTACTCATGAGTGATTGAGACAAACGTTTTGTGATTTAATAGGGTTGTATAGAATCTCTGAACAGAGGACATGAAACTAGGCAATAAAATTAGTTAACTCAAAATCCCTAAACTCTTCATAAATTATTTTAAGTTGATCAGAGTATTCTTTTTACTTTACAATCCTGTAAATATCATGCCAATGGACTGACGTATTTTACTTCTAGAACAGTAAGATACACATTCGTACAGAGTGGCCCCAATGTATATTTAACTGTTCAAAACCACCACTTCGTTGAAGTAACCAAAGCAAAAGGCTGAAATGGGCGTCAGACTTCAAACAACATGTGAAGAAAAGTTAAAGGATGGTATGTTATATAGACAACTCTAAATTCAAACTGTTTGACAACAAACAATCATTGATAGGTTTTGGATCTACAGAAAAGTATGCTAGTAGAGCAATACAAGTGCTTTTGTTGCATCTCAACCAGTGATGTTGGAGACCTATATAAAACTGATGGCAACCTGACTGCTGTGAGGTGCAAGCAATAGGTAATAATTTTCCTACAAAACAGTAATTCCAACTTACATAATATATGGTGATACTATACCTGAAGGGAAAGAGTTCTTATGGTAACATAAAATATTGGATGTGCTGCGCTGTTTAAATCACATACAAATTCTAGTACACTGTACAACTCGTATTTAATAGAAGCAGTGAACCAACGTTAGAGCAAATTTGGTGTCAAGATGAACCTCAAACACATGCAACTAACAAAGTTCGGATCTAAATAATGTTAACGGTATAACTGTTTATATGGGAACTGAGGAAGTCAATGGAACCAAATAACTTGGTGGAATTATGTGAATTAAAACAATCATTTGGAACATTTTTTCACAGTCATGCATTGATAAACTCGTGGTAACATAAAATATTACATTTACTGCACTGTTGAAATCACATACAAATACTAGTACACTGTACATTATTTTTGTATTTTATGTAACAATGTATTGTCCTAATAGTACGTTGACCGTTTAGTTGTATTTATTCATTATTTGAGACTCCTGCATTTTTATGGCCTGTGAATTCCCATAAATATTTTCAGAACTATATACGTGGTTTAGAAGCTATGTTATGTTTTCAGTTATACAGTGCATGAATTATGTTCATTTAGAAAATGTACTGGTATCTTGAACGTAGTTTTAAAATTCCTTTTGTCTTATTCTTGCCCATTTTAGCTCAATAGAACATTCAGACTTTAAAAGGTTATAGGTCCTATGTTAAAATTAATTCTTTATATTTTCTACTCCAACATTTCTACATTCATAAACATATTTTGTAGCTTTGATTTCTGGTTTTCACTGGCTACATACATTTAGATAATAAATGCTAATGTTGGAAGATAATTCTTTTATACAGTTATTCAGCATTTTCATCTCCTGGTTAAGTTCCCTCTGGGAAAAATTCTATGAGCTAGCATGAGGGTTTCTTTTGTTTATTCATTTCTGATTCAAATAACGTTGTTTTGGAGTGATAAAATTATTATTTGAAATAGGTCGAACTGCAGTCCAATGGTTAGCATGCCACAATATGGAACTGGTTGAGTCTCGTCTTTCGCAACTCGCTACCGCTATAAACAAATTAAATCTTCTCGGCACTTTGCACTCTGGGACCATGAGTGCCTTACAAGAGTGACGGTCAGTTCCAATTATTTGGTCTGACAAGATTAACCCCAAATGATGGCAGTGAATGATGTTAAATATCTGCCTTGTATTTATCGTATTACTTCAAAATCAGAGACAGTTAGCTCATATAAAGTTGGTATAGATTTTCGCAAAGTCAAACAAACGAAATATTCGAAAATTGAGTTCCGGTTTCATGATAGTCTTAAAAGAAAACTTGCTTATTTTAATCTTTTAAAACAGAAGCTTTGATGTGTATCTTTGTTTTTCATATATTTCTTAACTAATTTAAATTAAAGTCTCCTGGGTGAATCGACAACAGAAAAACAAAATATGAAGACAAAGGAAATTTAGAAAATATGTTTGTTATATTTTTACAGGGTGTGGTTTGTATGTTTTATTCTTACATTTAGAATATAAATTGCTATGAAATACTTTAAACTCCCATTTTCTGCCTTAACATGAAACCTTGATGTGTAACTCACAACATATTGGAGTAACTCCTGTGAAGTGAATTTTTTATTTGCTCATAAATAACTAGTATTACACTCATAATTTTTTAAATTCATACTGGTAGCTTGATAGTCCTTTACAGTGGCATCTTACCAAATCTAACATCTATTGTCTACAGGATAATATAATTTTTTACATTTTATTACGTCATTTCTGAATCTCGTAGGTGAACGTACATCAACTTTCAACCTACATTTTAAATCCTCCTTCATTTCGCATATTTAGCATAGTTAGCTTTCTTATTAACATTCTTACAGGATAGTGAAGGTATAGATTTTTTCATTATTTGAAATTCGATCTAGTTCAACTTCTTCATGTATCCAATACAAATTACTCTTAACATTCTTATCATTTCTCATTTACAAAACGTAGGCACAACGAATCCCACTATGCCCAGCACAATTTTGTGTTCGGGGTGCATGAAGTAACTATTTCCCACGAGGGGTTTTTATGTACTACTCTTAAATCAATGAATAATTGGTTTTAAACTCGTATCTTCCTGCTGAACATCTTTCAGTTGAGTGTTAAACCACATTAGATCCCCAGTGGTACAGCGGTATGGCTACGGACTTATACTGCTAGAAACCGGGTTTCGATACCCGGTGGGCAAAGTACAGATAACCCTTTGTGTAGCCTTATGCTTAATAACAAACAACAACAACAGTAGACCACATTAATTGTTCACAATCACTTTGGGATACCACACCTTGGATTATACTCTGTTGTACTTTAGGTTGACTGTCCTTACCCTCTGGTGCTTTTCTCTTTCATGGTGTTTACATTATTCATTAACAAATGGAATAATGCATCAGCATTTCCATGATTTTTTCCAGAGCAATGAACAATATTAAAATTGTACTCCTAAAAAGGCAGGTTGTTCCACTTCAGTGCTGCATGATCTGCCTAGAATGTAAACTTTCCTCCATATGGGTAATTGTATAAATGATTAAGGCTTCAACAATATTTTATAGATCTTTCCAAGTGGTACAATATTTTCTCTTTTTGCAGCATTCATTGCCTTGTTATATTAGGAAACCACGTGTTTGTTTTTTGTTGTTGTTTTCTTGTTGTATTTGTGATAACACAGTTCTACTCAAAATCTTTGTCATCTGTACCCAAAAGGAATGTATTTTTACCAGTTGTATATTGTAGTACAGTAGTAGTTGATAATTTCTTTAATTCTGTGCCCCTTTCATCTCAGTCTTCTACAATTTTATTTTTCTTTTAATTTAATTTTTTAATTTTTAATTTTAATTTTTTCATTTAGTTGTTTCATTGTTTCCAACAAAGTTTTGATCTCGCTTCCTGCTCATGAAGTTGTCATCTTGAAGTCAAAACTATATTCCATTTTTTCCAAATTAATCCTACTTCTGACATCAGTGTTTCAACGTGTTCTATAATATGGTTGTTACTCTTGGATGATCTGGTAAAAATAATGACATGCCCAGTCCCTTTAACAATAACGAATTAATTTACTGCTTGAATAACGTTCGCTACAATCTACTGTTTAACAGATATCGTAGATTTGAGTTCACAAACAACGTTCCAACAGAAATTTCGAGACTAAATGGCACGTATGACTAATTTACTTATACACTTACTTGTACAAGTCCTCGGATAATTTATTAAGCAACTGAACAAACGTGGTAATTCTCACTACTAACAATGAAATTAATACCTCACTGATTACTCTTGGAATACTTCACCAATTCTCATATTTAAAATGTACCCTTGTTTCTAGATGCAGAACGAAATTTGTAGATTATTACATCATCATCATGTTTAATTATTGCGTTTAGAAATATATTTGTAATGAACATGCGAATTATTTTGTTGGATAAAGCATTACAGCAATTCAGTTTATTTTCCATATAATATTATACGCGACAAGGACGATTTTTGTTTACTTGTTTGAACCTAAGCACAAAGCTACACAAAGGGCTACATGTATCTGTGATCTCCCCACCACTGGTATCAAAACCCGGTTTCTAGCGTTGAAAGGCCGCAGACATACCGCTGTGCTACAAGGACAAGGAAATATGCTTCAAAATGGCTTAATGTAGTGTTTAGAAAACTAAATTGGCCCAGTATAAGCATCATGTTTCGAATATTGATTTAAAATAATTTGCAGAATTGTTTCTTTGTGGCTCTTATTTGTGTAAAATATTTGAAATTTCTTAACAGTAACAGTCAATACAAATGTAGACACTAAATTTCCTAAGTACTCTGATAACTTGAATTATGGATTATTATTTTCAAGTCTTTTTAACAGACTACTGTCTCGATTATTCCCTTATTAATATCCCATTTTCAGATTTATTTACAACAAACAAAATATGTTAGGACATTAGGTTATTTCGATCCCACGCACATGTTTTACTGAATTGTAAAAAAAAATACTGATATAAGTAATATGAAAGTGAAAAACATTTTTCAGGTTATTTAGCTTCAGCAAGTAAAATATTTCATTCTTATATATGTGAACTTTATGTAAATATGTAGCTTTGAAGTTTTAAAAAAATTACGTTGTGATATGCTTTTATATAACAATTAAAAAGTGTTTCCTTTGGGTCTGATTTTAATTATTGACTTTTCTTTATCTATTATTGTAAAACTTCTTTATAAACATTGATTTTGATTCTAAACACAATATGCGCAGTTTCTCTGTGTTTACAATCACCATTATAGAATGATATAACTTTTCACCAAACCGAAATTACAAACAAACCTGTTTTAAAATTGTTAATCAAAAGGGTTTGTTTAATATACATATAGCCTCTCGGTAACACAGCGGTAAATTCGTGGACATATACTGCTAGAAACCGGGTTTCGATACCCGTGGTGAGCAGAGCACAGATAGCCCACTGTGTAGCTTTTTGCTTAATAGTAAACAACAAAGAAACAATAATATATATAATAAGTCTTAAACTTATTTTATGTTTATATATATATATATATATATATATATATACTACTTTTTAAGCAGTTTTCTTTGATCATTCAAAAACTTATTTTTACCAATAAGGCCTGACCTGCTTGGCGAAATGAAACTTAGTCGAATTCGCTATAATTTAACTAAGCCTACTTTATCTTGCTTGTTCCATGAAATACATTTTAGTTAAGAAATTTCGCTCTCTCTGGATGTGATGTACGGTCCTCCCCTAATAACATCCAAATTGGCTAAAGTAGGCAATGGCAACACCAAGGAAAGGATGTTTCAATGTGAATATTGGGTATGGCTTTGATATGTACCAAAGTTATATAAGCATTTCAGCTCTGCCTAGACAAGTCCTTATCAGACAGATTGATCCATTAAACCTAAGAAGTACATCTTTCACATGGATGTATGAGACAGTGCTACTGATGAGCTTCTAGTTAACTGGTTTAACCAGAAATAAGTAGCTAACGAGTTAGACGACGATGAACCTACTGTTTCATATCGTCTTAACACAGTGGCTGAGGAGAGAGGTGCTGAAAGCATTTATCTCTCTGTTCCATATAAGCCGGATGAGGAGACACTGGATAATTCTAGTGGTCACAAGTGATGCTAACGATAACCTATTGAGTGATATGGCTAGGATTAGCTGTCAGACCAATGGCTAAGACAGTTACTTATTGTAAAATCAATGACCGAAAGGAGGTGGCGTTCCTTGCTTTCACTGTGAAATGTATGCACTACTTTTTGTGATTGTCACTTGATTATCACAAAGTAAAGATGACAGGATTAATGAGACTGAAAGGACATTAAGACCTTTACTCTCTGAGCCATTGAGCAGAGTTACATGGAGAGATATCCAGAATACATCTGGTGATAGCTGATTTATTGTTATACAGTTTGGATAGATGATTTTAATAGATACAGTGCTCTGCATGTCGTTGTTTGTACTGCTGAGGATGAGCACTTGAATTTCCACACCTCAGCTGAAAGGTGTTGTGGCCATTTCTTCTGAAATACTGAATGATTTTCTGAAGTAAAATGCCTTCCAAAATGTAAAAAAAAAAAAAAATAGCTCATTCTGCCTAGCCAAGAAATAGCAAAAGTTGTACGAGCTTCCCTATACTCATATACGGTACACTTGAACTATATGCCCCACTCCCCGGTGGCAGAGCGGTATGTCTGCGGACATATAAAATTAGAAACCGGGTTTTGATACCCGTGTTGAGCAGAGCACAGAGAGCCCATTGTACATAATTACCAACAAACAAATTGAGCTGTAGATAGTTCCTCTGTCGCAGAGAGGGAGCTGCATTTGTTTTATTGCAACATAATATTCATCAGGCTATCATGGATTTAAGTGAAATAATATTAGTTTTACTGGGCTTGTCTGAATTTATATTGTAGTGATGCCAAAGTACAGTAAGTGAAGCAGTAAAATATCTTGATAATTCAGCTACTCGTATTGGTGACATCTAGGACAGTAGAATTATTTTTAGTACACACTATTGCATTTAAGCTATGTTGGTGCAAGTGTGCATAAATATATGTATATACTGTAGTAGCACCATAAATACTAATCCTCACTAAAGTAATCTTAGCTGAAAAGTCTCTGTATAGATAAACTCTGCTGGTGATTATCTATTTTGTGCTACCAATAAAATGAGTTGCGTTTAATGGTTCATAGATGGTAGCACGTTGCAGAAACATAGTTGTCAAGACATTGCTAACACAGTTTTCCCAAGTACATTCCAATGATAATTGGCACACGAACTAGAACCAGTCTGTTTACAACTAATATATGTGATGACCTATTATGTATACATATATGTATATGGCAATAAAGGCGTCCGAATAAATACATGTTTCTGACGTTGCACCTTTATACGGATATTACATATGAGTGTTGTACAACATGTATGAATCAATTACACTGATAACACAAGTATGATGCAACATATAGACGGAAATAAAGGACGTTAGAGAGTTGAGATATGAAGTAACTATATTACTGAGCTGTAAAGCATTATTTAAAGATACATTGTATGTGGTGTTTTCATTAATGCTGACGAGGGACTATTTCAGTTTCATCATTAAAATATTTAACAGGATTTTCAGGAAAGAGATAAGAGTAGTAACCAGGCTGACTCTATGCTTGGAAGGAAACACAGTACAATCAAATGGATCAAATCAAGTTAGTTTTGAAAAGATGAAATTACCTATAAAAAATAAAATACATGGAAGTGCGGATCTTGCCTCAGGCAAGAAGTGACATTCTCATGGGGCACTGCTTCTTTAATGCCTTAAGCTATGTTAAACGAGTATCTATAAAGGAGTCTGAAAGAAAACAAACTCCTGGTGTCAATGAATTTTTGTGGTCAGTATATCAAGATTTGTCGTTGTGCAGAAGCTGGCCTATTTTGATTACTTGTGTAGAAACCAGAGTCTGCAGTCTCATGTCATTTCCTTCTTATTGTACTAGGGCTCTGTTTCTGTAACAACCATACAGTAGTGAAAGGAATGTGGTTATATTCCAGAGTAGCTGTGATCTAATGTCATGGCAATAGCAACACTGCAGAGCACAGATGTATGTAGTTCAGCCGCGAGACTCATTGAAGCCTGGAGAACAGAACATCTACAGGTGAAAGGGGCAAATTTTATACTGATAATATACACAAAGTTTGTAGAAGTGCCTCTTTACCACGGCAATATGTTCACTCGTATTTCCAAAATAAATGTTTGTTATAACCAGGCTGTCATAATTTGAATCTACACTTATAGCCAAACTTTTGAATAAACAGATATCATTTGTCATTACATTTAATTCTTGACTTTGGCATTTAACTCTTCTGGCGATCTTGTTTTTAGTGGATAAAGGGTGGTTCACAGATACCAAGAAACAATCAAAAATAATAATGAAGAAGTAGAAAGCTCATCAAAAAAAGGGGTATGTTAATTAAAACTGCGGACAAGAGACAAAATGTAACATACTGTGAGTATTGTTTGTTTTGAATTTCGCGCAAAGCTACACGAGGACTATCTGCGCTAGCCGTCCCTAATATAGCAGTGTAAGACTAGAGGGAAGGCAGCTAGTCATCACCACCCACCGCCAACGCTAGGACTACTCTTTTACCAACGAATAGTGAAATTGACCGTCACATTATAACGACCCCGCGGCTGAAAGGGCGAGCATGTTTGGTGGGACGGGGATTCAAACCCGCGACCCTCAGATGTGTGCAAACAAAATAACAACTTCCTGAGAGGGAGGAAAAGGTCTACGCTACACCTGACCCTCCCTGCTCCAAACTGTGGACCGAATCCCCACGAAGAATAAGTAATAAGCATCACAAGGTTTAAACAAATAACCAACACTGCCTCATACAATAAGAAAGATGGACATAATATTTGTGTATACGGAGATTAACTACACTCAGATGAACATTTGTAAAAATATTTTAATTAGGTTTTTTGCAGTGTTCTTATCTAAAATGTTTTGTTGTAGAGTAGCACTTTTGATCAAATGTTTGAATTTATATTCTAATTTTTGAATGTGCATATAAATATGCTTTTGAATGTGCATTTAAATATTCATCTCAATAATATTAATAAATTTTACTTAAAACAACGGTAAAAGTCCTTCACAAATGTTGCATCACAAATTGTAGAAAATAATTTTGGTACGCATAAAACAAACTGAAATTTGATTATAATAAAAGTAAAAATAAATGTCACTAGCTCTTTAAATCATGTATGTTTCGTTATAATGAAATCAAAAATTAAAAGTCTCTTAGTATAGATAACATTTTTCCAGTGTAGAGATGCTTTATTCAGTTTTGTCATACCTATGTTAAAGTTAACATAGTCTTTAAAGGCAAGTATTTGAAAAAGATACTAACAACTGATATAATTAATAATAATAAAGACTTTGTTATTATGTACTTCAGATAAATGTTAAGCCTTGAAGATTTATACACCATATTCTTATGTCAACAAATTACACCTTTGCAGTAATATCATTTTTGTAGTTAATCTCTTCTTTATTACTACCGATGAAGATGGGACTACCTACTGAAACATAATTATAAATATAATTACAATTAATTATTTGCTTATTTGTTAATTTATTATGTAATCTTTTACTTTTTTCCAATTATCAAAAGTAATTGAGCTAAGGGTTTATGCAAATATTCTAGTGTTCCAGTATTTATTGATTAAAATTATGAATTTAATGCTATTTTTTTAATATTATAAAGTTATTGCCGTTCAGAGAAAGTTATGTTTGATTATACGTTTCATATATCATATAAACTAATTCATCTATTGATGAGAAGCGTTTTATTTTAACAGGGTAGTGAAGATTGAATGTTTGGTGCAAGACCCTTTGAGTCTCCAAATTTCTCATGTGTTATGATGGCGGTATTTGAATATTTATCTCAATAGACGGTATTTTGAAGAGATCCTACTGCGTTATTGATTTTTATTTTCTCTCGATATGATGGACATCTAACACTTACAAATGAACTTGGTGGGTAGTGTTTTTCAAACAAAATACATGAAACTCAGTCTATTCACCGTTATCGTAATATCATGTAACAGAGTTTTAGCAACGTACTATTCAGTAAGACCTTTTGCTTTTATTTTTACAAATGTATATTTATATATAAATTTAATAAGACTTTGAGTAAGTTTAAGCGGCAGATAACTTCTAACTACAATTTTCCCAATATGTACCTCAAATAAAAATAACTAAATCGGATTTTTATGTTTTTGTTATGAACAAGTTTGCAAGTTTGGGGAATTATGAAAAAAACCCAACAAAAGCATGTTACTTTTTATGCTTTATACAACTTGTATATATTAATCTGTGATTATATCGAATTTGATAGAAGTGGAACAGCTTTAAGACTGGTCCGTACGTAAATCACATTTTAAACTCTAATATGTGATATGTGTTGTACTTTTGTTCGTATGATTGGGTTTTTATAAGTAAGTAAATAATTAAGTTTGTCAAAATAAAAATGTATATCTTGATAAACCTGTAGAAACTTTTTATTGTAAAATATACACACTGCGTTGAATTCAAATTCGATGACGAGGAACCCACTTTGAGACTAATAATG
>NW_013666859.1:52506-54104 GCF_000517525.1 Limulus polyphemus | reverse complement strand
GTCTTGTTTTTGGGTACACGATAAAATATATTATATGATGTCTAAAAAGTAAGACAGCAGTTTTTACAATATACATATTTTAAATTTAAGACACTGTGAGGAGTCTTGTTTTTGGGTACACGATAAAATATATTATATGATGTCTAAAAAGAAAGACAGCAGTTTTTACAATGCACATATTTTAAATTTAAGACACTGTGAGGAGTCTTGTTTTTGGGTACACGATAAAATATATTGTATGATGTCTAAAAAGTAAGACAGCAGTTTTTACAATGTAAATATTTTAAATTTAAGACACTGTGAGGAGTCTTGTTTTTGGTATACACGATAAAATATATTGTATGATAGTCTAAAAAGTAAGACCAGTTTTTACAATGTACATATTTTAAAACTGCGTTATACAATAAATACGGTATTGAACGGTTTGTTTGTGATTAAGCACAAAGCTACACAATGGGCTATCTGCGCTCTGCCCACCACAAGTATCGAAACCGGGATTATAGCGTTGTAACTCCGCAGACATACCGCTGTGCCACTAGGGGCATGTTTAAAAGTACCATGTATATTGCATAATTTCAAATACAGATAATAAAACAATTAACTGAACCAGTAAGAAGTTAAATAAAATAAACGTTTTGCTGTAAAAAGTTAAAGGGAATATTTTTGAGCTAATGTTTTTAAACTGCACTCTATTATGTATTAGTGCTGTATCTCAAACTTGCTTAAAGTAGAAGGTTGTGTTACGAATAGGTTGACAACAATATATTTTAGTTCAAAGTCCTTAATCTGTCATGAACAAAACAATGCTATGGTGACTGTCTTTTAGAATCAGTATAAAACAGTTTATGACTCCCAAATCATTAAATAGCAAGTAATCCAATGAGAGGAATTGTGACAAACGTTACAAACAATTCTAATATTAAAATAAAATACAAACTTACTTCGTCTTAAATAAATATTGTTAATTGGCAACAGTTTGTATGGTTGTTATTGAGCTCAAATCTAGAAAACGGTCAGCCTGTGCTATATCCACCACTAGTATCGAAACCCAATTTTTATCGTCATAAGTGGTCATACGTATCAGCAGCCTCTGGAAGACAAGTAGCAACATTGGATATTACTTGTAAGTCAGTTTTCAAATTCTTGAGTGTAATATTTTCAGTGCTTACCTTAATAATAATAATAATAAGTCTTTCTTGGTATTTAGAGAATTTATTCATCAACCACCTATGAATCAATCAGCACATTGACTCGTTCTAAACTACGAAATGTAAATGTAATTTTAGCACTGGACAAATATTCTATTTTCGTGCGTTTAGTTATATATATTCAATAAGCGTAATAAAAGACTAGGTCCTTTTTAGTTTCAGAAGAGAAACGAATGTCATTACGATGATATATTTGTTTTACGCCAATATAGATTAAGATATACATCGAAAAGAAATTAGTATGACATTTTTAACTTAGAAAATAATATATTTTTTTCAACATGAATACTTTAAATGTGATTTATTTTGTCAGCAATGAGAGTTCTAACAAGCCAAAAAAAAATATGATACTCTGTTTAGAAATGGTCCAGACGTGACCAAGTGGTTAGC
>NW_013666859.1:45774-52190 GCF_000517525.1 Limulus polyphemus | reverse complement strand
GTTATCTATGTATACTAATAGTAAGAAACTAACTAACGTAACGACGACCACGTACTATACTATAATTATATATATGTATATATATATATATATATATATATATATATATATTTGAATATATTGCTAACTGACAACAAATTTCACAATTTATAATCATTTAACAGCAGGTTATCTAAAGCAATGTAATTTCTGCTCACATGATTTCTTTTTAGTACTTGGTTATATTACGGAAACAATAACCTGCAAACTATAACTCGTGTGATTAACACTATGAAGCACTATTAACGTAAAAGAACAAACACAAAACAAATCCAGTTTAGTTCAGTTCTCCGTTGAATCTAAATTCCTCTGACTCGGATGTTACACAAAGCATCTGTCTACTTCGGAGAGTAAAGATATTTCTAAATATTTATTTGTAAATCTTGTTCAAAGTCGGCCCGGTACGGCCTTTTGGTTAAGGCACTCGACTCGCAATTTGCGGGCTGTGAGGTCAAATCCCGTCACCGAACACTCGCTCTTTCAGCGTTATGGGAGCGTTATAATATGATGGTCAATCCCACTTTTCATTAATAAAGGGTTGACAGTGGGTGGTGTTTACTAACTGCCTACCCGCTAATCTATCACTTCTAAATTAGGGATGGCCAGAGCAAATATCCTCCGAGCTACTTTGCAAGAATTTATTAAACAAACAAAATTGTTGAAAGTCAAGTTTTCCATCCTTATCCGAGATGGTGAGTAAAAAATGATGTTCCATATGAACATCATTTGAATCATTGATATGAATCATTCATGTTCCATTAAAACAAGCTGCGTTATAAGCTTCATTAATTAGACCATTACCAGGTGACCCGGCATGGCCAGGTGTTTAGGGAGCTCGACTCGCAGTCTGAGGATCGCGGGTTTGAATCCAGGTCCCATGCTCGTCCTTTCAGCCGTGGGGGCGTTATAATGTGACGGTCAATCCCACTATTCGTCGGTAAAAATAGTAGCCCAAGGGTTGGCGGTGGGTGGTGCTGACTAGCTGCCTTCCCAATGCTAAACTAGGGACGGCTAGCGCAGATAGCACTCGTGTAGCTTTACGCGAAATTAAAAACAAACAAACAAACCATTATCAGGTAACAACTGCGCGTTGCGATTTTATTCAGTAGTATTTTCATCTCTCTCTCTATAGACTGAAATGTTCGAAGATGCACTTACAAACTCTAAAAATAAAATTCAAAATGAAATGTTTTGTTTCTTTGTATAACACTTGAGCATGCTCAGAAATGTAGTAATTTCCTCTTTTTTTTCTAGTTTGCATATATTGGCTTATAACTATAAAAACAATAGGTAAACGTGTGAACTATACTTATCATGATATCTGTTACGGTTGAACTCAGTTATTTGAAATAAGATCTATATACCCTGGTATTGTAACATTAGAGGATAAAACAACTTTTATAATGCTATTACTTGAAATTCACTCCAAACCCGTGGAGCTAAATCTCATCAATAATGAAAATGTTACTATTCTCTAAATAAATATAAATGTATAAAATGTAATCAACATTTAATCTCCAGTTACAGAAATATTTGTAGGCACTTATGTAACAACCTGTAGAAATAAACAAAATATGACCAATTGTTAATTTCATCTTCATTATATCACAAGAAATACATACGATGACATATTAAGCTTTATGCTACTACATTAGTTGTAACCATTTTGTTATCTCGCATTCGAACGAAGCCTTATAGTAAAACTTTCTATTTTTCCTTATCAAGAAAACACACTAACCATATTCAACGTCTCCAAAGCAATTAACCTTAGAAACAGAACTACTAAGTTTCTGGAACGAATCATGACCAAATGCTTTTTCACAACGTTTTATCAAATATTCATTACCCCTTCTGAAAAGGTAGACATATTATTGATCATCTTGCCAGGTTTTTCTAGAAGCTTGATTAAAATAATTGACATTAATTCAGTTAGAATAGCTACATTCTTAGATATAAAAAATTGAGTTTGAGTCGTTCCAGTACAATTGTTTGAGCCAATTGTCTTTGGCAAAATATTTCTGTTCTACATTTCTGCATATCAGTAGAATACACGATAGACTCTAGCAACTCAAAAGTAGTAAGGCAAGCCATTATTGGCACTTGTTTTAACGCTAATATTACATTTAGAGGAAGTATATTTTAGATTCTGTGCCTGAAACATAATATGTATTGTTGGTGAAATTATTACTTAATTCATTAAGGTAAAAATAAACCTAAATATTTCTTTGTGTTTGACAGCAATTTCAATTTTTAGATAGTGCGTTTTTATGATTATTAATATTCATCACTGTTTTACAGTTGCTTATTATTTTCACCAATACAGATATACTGTATGTTTTTGTTTTACACTGGTAATTGTTTAAACTGATTGACTTTAATTTGTCATCTTTTTAATTTGGTGTTTTTGTCATTGTTAGTTATAAATTTGTCCCCCGGTGGGACAGTGATAAGTTTAAGAATTAGAACGCTAAAATACGGGGTTCGATTCCCCGAGGTGGACACAGCTGATAGTCCAATATGGCTTTGTACTGAAACAAACAAAATAACTAGAAATTCCCAATAAACACATTTCTAATCTGCTTTTAATAGCAGCAATTGATAAGTATATGAAACAATATTTACATATACTATATTTTCTTCTATAATAACATTAAAATATGACAAGAAAATACATCGATCTTAAGACGGACATTTTCATAAGATTGAGGAAATAGTGAATGCACATTCTAAATTACAGAACATTAATTGAAAAGCTTTAATTATTAACCTATGTCACATGTATAAGACTTCCTTATAAAGCAAATGAATTAAGCATGCATGAATTTTCTGTAAATTGCACATTTTTCCACCTTTCGTTTTACATTTCGTATGGCAATTCTAATTATTACAGTTCCGTGTAATTTCATAGTGTTAAACTGACTTTTCCCAATTCCCGTTAACTTCGTCTCTGTATATCTAAAATAGGATGTAGCTGCAACTGCTATAAGGCCATAAAAGATTATTCTTCTGACTTGTGTGTTACTGACCTCCAAAGCTATTAACGACAACAATTAACGACATGTTAAAAACAAACAAACGTGGATAGTCATAGATGGAAGAAGGTGGGGCAATCTGGATAATACTTACTTAGTGTAAACTAAAAGATGAATATCTATATCGGTAACAGTATTTTTGTTTTCAGTCTGATACCAAAAATAAACAATCTTTTCTCCTGATATTGTTTCACCTAGCTAAGAATAACATATATGTTACTTTTTATTTAAATTCGTTCGCGGTCTATATTAAACATTTTGCATATTAAAGGGGAAATAAAGTTGCTTAACATTAAAAGACAAACGCAACTCTAGTTCTTTGTTGCGTAAACAATATCTTTGATATGACATATATTTTTCTTTTGGAGCGTTTTAGTGATAAAAAGTTCGAGAGACAAAAGTACACACATGAAAAATGTTGGGCGCGTTCTTTAGGTTGTTAACATTAGGGCTATATATGTACTTGTCACTTTAAGGTACAGACAGCAGGAAAATGTAATAAGATCAAAACAAAAAAAAAATGTCAAAGTGCCGGAAAATTAAATAAAAAGACAAAGCGTCTTAGTCTTTTGAACAAAAAAATAAAATATATGCAATTAAGTCAAACCTTTAAACTTTTTGTAACATTGTGTCTTCTTAATGGATTTGCTTCTTCCGTGAAGTTTGTTTACCTTTTCTCGAAGATGTAATCGAAAAGAGAAAAAACTATTAAACCAAGAAAAATTTACTTGACTTGAAAATTAACTTTATCATAAAATACCTATAAATCTTAATTTTTTTTCTTTAATTTAAATGACAACATAAATTTTTTCCGACACTCCAAACTCAATAAAATTGATCATGCATCAATTTTCACTTTTCTAGATATTTTTTTCTACTCGATAGTCATGCTCAAAGTGTATGAGATCGAGAGGGGTAAATAAGCAAATCGTTGGAGAACAATATCTGTTTTCGATAGATATGTCGGAATATTTATTGATAATTCAATCTTTAAAACAATTCGAACGATACAGTAGGGTTAACAACCATGATCGCCAAATTTATAACTATTATTGAGTTGGCCCGGCATGGCCAGGTGGTTATGGCACTCGACTCGCAATCTGAGGGTCGCGGGTTCGAATCTCCGTCCTACCAAACATGCTCGCCCTTTCAGCCGTGGGGGCTTTATAATGTGACGGTCAATCGCACTATTCGTTGGTAAAAGAGTAGCCCAAGAGTTGGCGGTGGGTGGTGATGACTAGCTGCCTTCCCTCTTGTCTTACACTGCTAAATTAGGGACGCTAGCGCCGATAGCCCTCGTGTAGCTTTGCGCGAAATTAAAAAAGAAACAACAAACAAACATTATTGAGTTATCTTTCTTATTAAAGGTTTTCGAAACTAACATAGTTCTTTGTCATATCATCTTAACTGAGATTGGTTAGGGAAAACGTATGTTGGCAAGTCTTAATATAAAGAATCATGCTTTTATGAAATCCAAATTTAATTCTTAACTGTTTTTAATTGATGTGCAAGTAAAATCAAATGAGAAATCTTTATGTTTGGTGTGTAATTCAGTTGATAACACACACAATCATGTTTGGTGTGTAATTCAGTTAATAACACACACAATCATGTTTGGTGTGTAATTCAGTTAATAACACACACAATCATGTTTGGTGTGTAATTCAGTTAATAACACACACAATCATGTTTAGTGTGTAATTCAGTTAATAACACACACAATCATGTTTGGTGTGTAATTCAGTTAATAACACACACAATCATGTTTGGTGTGTAATTCAGTTAATAACACAACAATCATGTTTGGTGTGTAATTCAGTTAATAACACAACAATCATGTTTGGTGTGTAATTCAGTTAATAACACAACAATCATGTTTGGTGTGTAATTCAGTTAATAATACAACAATCATGATTTGCTACTGTTACACACACACACACACACATATATATAGTGCCCTTTTGAAAGGTTGATTACCTTGTTTCTCGATCCATGACCTAGTGGTTAGGGCAACCGACTCGTATTCTGCAGCTAACGAGGCCATCAATTCAAAATTATTAAAGGCTAGCGCAGATAGTCTTTGGGTAGCTTTGAGCGAAATTCAGCACAAACAAATCACGATCTATGAACTTTTAGAAATAACAAAATAATTATTTTTTTCTTTTGTTTTAACACTCTTTTCTTTACCTTATTAGCACAAAATGGTCCTCAGAAAATATTTATATTAAAATTAGTGCAATTGACATTATTACGCAATGTTAAAGGGCTCGCAGTTCTTCGTAAATAAATAAACAATATAAACCTTAAGCGACTTCAATCAACTTTTACGGTCACCTAATGTTTGTAACTATGTAACGGTCTAAAATAATACACCGCTTCAACCAGATTTCAACAACAACAACAACAACAACAACAAAAAAAAAAACAATTTACTAAGCTGTAATAACACTTGTAATAAAAGTTAGCACTTACCAAAAACAGAGTAAACAAACACGTGCCTGGCCAGGACCTGATACTAATGTTAATGAACAATAAAACATAGATCTCAATGTTAATTATTTCAAATAATGGAATCAAGAAAGAGAATTAGAAGAAAAAAAAAACACAACCTAATTTGCCCACCCCCCAAAGCACCACAATATTCTAAGATCACTTTTCTATATTAATAATAATATTGAGTGTCAAACAGCAATAATTCACTAAATATATCGTTCACTAAATTTCTAGTGACTCAATGTATGAAGCTCAACGCAGGGTATTAATTCACGAGGCTAGATCACAAGAATACGTCTCATGTGATAATAAATTTAAATTATATTTTACTGCATTAATTATATCTGTACGTCACCGCTAGTGAAGCTGGTATAAAATGATATAGTAATATGGTATTTTTTAATAAGAGTGATGCGAATCAATTTTAATATCTCCCATACGTAAATAAAAATAAAAACGTAATAATTGAACATTTACAATTTCAACTACTAGCATAACGATTTTATGTTCTACTCTTCTTGTTAAATACATTGATAAGTCAAAATGTTTTGATAATAGTACAACGATTTTATGTTCTACTCTTCTTGTTAAATACATTGATAAGTTAAAATGTTTTGATACTAGTACAACGATTTTGTGTTCTACTCTCCTTGTTAAATACATTGATAAGTTAACAAGTTTTAATACTAGTACAACGATTTTGTGTTCTACTCTCCTTGTCAAATACATTGATAAGTTAACAAGTTTTGATACTAGCACAACGATTTTGTGTTCTACTCTCCTTGTTAAATACATTGATAAGTGAAAATGTTTTGATACTAGCACAACGATTTTGTGTTCTACTCTCCTTGT
>NW_013666859.1:14918-45232 GCF_000517525.1 Limulus polyphemus | reverse complement strand
TTGTTAAATACATTGATAAGTTAACAAGTTTTGATACTAGCACAACGATTTTGTGTTCTACTCTCCTTGTTAAATACATTGATAAGTGAAAATGTTTTGATACTAGCACAACGATTTTGTGTTCTACTCTCCTCGTTAAATACATTGATAACTTAAAATGTTTTGGTACTAGCATAACGATTTTGTGTTCTACTCTCCACGCGTTGATGTAACTCACTCGACTATTTGCTGTTTAAATATATTTGAATAGCATAAGGTATAATCTGAACTATTATTTTGTACAGGTTATAGAAATATTCAAAGAAAAAGATAACAATTACTATCTAATATATCATTCATCGTACCTACACATTTGATTATCGACTACTCCAAAATCTCATATACTACTGGTGAGAGTTGATATTTCTACATATATTAAGTAACAGAAATATTCAAATTTTAGTTCTATTTTGAAGAATGAATGTGTCATCTGCGTGCGGTCTTTATAATCTCCTGATTTAAAAGTAGAGTTAAATGAACCATTTACCTGTCAGACAGACAACATTTCAAGCCCGTCTCCAAAATACTTGTATGAAATAACTTTTATTATTTACTTAAACAACTTAGAAGTACAAATACTCTAAATAGCGTGATCATTGTCTGGATTTTGTGGTAGAAACAGTAATATTTTTCCTAAAACCCACATAAACATAGCAAAAATCATCGTAGTTTATACTGTAATATATTTAACCTAATTCTATATAACATGATGTAACTTACATTAAAATCATTTAATATTTTTTTTTTCTTTAGCGAAATCTCTTTAGTACTTCATAAAAATGTATTTCACATAAAACATATATTAACTAAACAAATTATGTTTCATGTTCAGTTTGAGTTCGAACACAATCTAGAGGTTGGCGTGCTAGTCTAAGTATCTAAAGTTCCAAAGTGTGATCTACGATACGCCATTAAACACATTCTACATCTTCAGCTCTAAAAGTGCTTTTTTTTCTGTGACAGCCACTTCCCGCTATTCAATTAAAAGTGGTCACATAGGCAGCAGACGCTGTTAGCTTCTTTTTTCTTTCTGATCAGCGACTCTAAATTAGGTATGGCTGTGCCTTAACCTACTGGTTAGCTCATGTGTAGTATAATGTTAAGGCTAAAAGTACCAATTATCAATATTTCTAATTTACGGCTTCAGTCCAAGTTATGATAATGTACGTACAGCATGCCAAACCCATTCAACTATTAGTGAGTCATGCATATAAAGAACGAAGTACGGTTAGAACGTTTAGATACCTTTCTTACATATTTGTATAAGTAAAGAATTTTTTGTTTTGCAATCTCTGAAAAATAATAACCACCCACTTAGTCTTCACATGCAATTATGAAAATGTAATACCTTATATCGATCGTGTTAGATAAATGCAAAATATTAGAAATGTTCGGATACATAATAATAATAAAAACAGATCAACTACATGTTTAAAACATAGCAGCGTGCTGTCTACTACCGTCACTCATCATTTACAGACAATGTTTTCAGTTAAAAGTAATGGAAAAATAGAATAACAAATATAAAGAATATATATTTCCAAAGATTGTTCAAAATATATTCCTATGTATTCTCTCTTGTACCAGTGATAAAACAACAAAAGATCGACTTTATTTTATCAAAATGAAAACAGAACATTTCGCTTGATGGAGTCGTCTGTATTACTTTTGTAAACTTCGCTGTAGCTTTATCACTGATTTACTTATTTCAGAATTCTGAACAGTTTTTGAACAGCTATTATTTATTCATTATTTTCGGTTGATGACTTTTTTTTTTCATTATTCATACCATATAAAATGAGTATTTCCTAATCACATAAAAAATGAATCAGCCTTGTAAAGTTTATAAATATTGTAAGTACTTGCAATTACCACTCAGCCAATTTACAGATAGTTATTTTCAACTTATTTCTTTTGCTCTTACAGATTAATAACTGAACACATTTCACTGGATCCTAATTAGTTGTTGGTATGCAGTTATTTTCTTGGCTTACGGGATCAGGTGTGGTCTAGTTCTCAACTAGCTGGGCTACATTACAGAAGGTTCAAAGTTAGAGCATTGAGTCCCACATTAAGTGCAACACTGTCAGCTGTGGGCACATTATACAAATTATAGTGTCCCGCTATTGAGTTAAAAGCAGCCATGTAGGAATGGTTGTCGTACATGGGGTGATCTGTCGAAAATTAGGAATACCTGAGCCATGAGGGTCTCTCACGTGGCCGTTTAGTTCATATGTCCCATAAAGTGCCGTTTAGATTAAAATACAAAATGTCTTTCTTGTTTTTTTTTAAAGAAATTTACGAAAGCGCTAACTAACGTAGTTTGGCACTTGTGTCATTTTGTATATCAGTTTATAATAATGAGTTTGATCTTCATAAAGTGTGTGCACATTTATAGAATGTACAAGTTCCATCTTATTACAGTTTTATTCAATATACATTAATAAACGCTTTAACCACGCATGTAAAACTAAACTTATTTTTAGGCTTTAACGACGAGCCTTACTAGTTTTCTATTGAGTTTGTTGTCAAATGATCCAACCGTAAGTTCCAGAACGTAATGTATATGATCCAACCGTAAGCTCCAGAACAGAATGTATATGATCCAACCGTAAGCTCCAGAACAGAATGTATATGATCCAACCGTAAGCTCCAGAACAGAATGTATATGATCCAACCGTAAGCTCCAGAACAGAATGTATATGATCCAACCGTAAGCTCCAGAACAGAATGCATCAATTTCTGTCAAGAATGATGCGATAGGCCCAGCAATCCGTAAAGTGTTTTGAGGAATTAACTTAATTTTGTTTCTACTACAAATTAGTTTCTTGTGATTTGAAATAGCTAGAAACTATGTTGTGTTGAAGGAAAAGGAAACTAAATTCCGAAAAATTAACTATACCTTTAAGTATTTCGCGATGATTAATTTGTCATACATGTATTTTTGAATTATCTTTATTTTTTGATCTAAACTTTTATTTTAGATTACAACGTTTCTCTAAAGAGTTTTAAAGTAGCGTATGTTGGTAGCTGGACTATTCTATGTACTATGTAGTTAAACTGCTAACTTCCATATTAAGCGGATATAAATACGCAAATGCAACATAATACATAGTTACCTTTGTTTGACATGAACGTACAACATACTGAACACACACATATGTACATATATAAATGTATTTCCCTTACTTTTCCGAAGTGTTACCCTGAATAAGTATTAAAATGGCATTAATATCATATTCTTGATATTTTCTTTACTCATAAGTTACGTTAATTGAATTTAATATAACGATTGACAGGATCAGATCCAGATTTTTCAAAATATAAGGAAAGTTCAACTGAAAGGATTTCGAAGAACTGCACAATGAGTAAGAGTCTGAGAAGAGGCCTTACTCCCCTCTGAAAACCTGCAGACTTATTCGAAATCTCTCGAATGCCAATCCCTGAAACTTTCCATTGATTTTTGCCGGTCACTCATATTTGCAAATTACTAATGTAAAATCCCAATGACCAATTCTTTCTGCTACCAAAAAGAATATCGTTTCTTTCATTTGCGGAGCTGACTCGTAGGATCAGGATCTTGAAGTCATACCAGTGTAAAGGGTTCTTTGAAAGACCTGTTGTTGGTTTTTAAATCAATCATAATATTTTGGAATAAAGTATCCTTTATGACTATCTTCATTTTTTTTTTTACATATCACAGACGGTCTAGACGAACTTTCTATAGAGGGACACGAGCATAAATGATCCTAGAAAACGAATAAATAATATTTCTACAACTTGGATCTCTTCCTTTTTCCTTACATTCTTTATTTTATATAAATATTTGCTTTTATTTATTTATTTATCAATGGAAAAAGAAAATCCTGACTCCCTGAACCTTCTTAGATTCGCTACTGATTTTTAAGTAAATATCTATAATATTTCTATGTATTATTAAATAATAGATTATGATAAACATGAGAACTGATTAGGCAGTAAAGTGTGGCATATTCTTAAAAGAGTAAAAAAAAAATTACCAAACATCAATCAACAACATTTAGTTAAATAAATTTAGCCGTTATATTTCCAACATGAAATTAGATGTGCAGGTTATATACTATTGACTGCTATGATGTATGAAAACAAATCAATTTTAAAGTAATATTATATTAAACAAATTAAATCAGTAAAAATAGTTGGTGGTGGTGGTGCTGTTAACAGCTGCGTTTCCTCTAGTCTATCAGTAGAAGACTAGGAATGGCTAACTCATCCAACAAAAAACTACAAGTTGTTTTCTGGTGTAATTCATTGATTCTTTCGTCTACAATTATTGAATACTTACGTAGTTCTCGTTGATCTAATATTATTTAAATCTCTACCATTAGATTAAAAACAAGTTTATAATGAATAGTGTGTCATGAAACTTGAAAATTAGATAATTTCTTATTCATTAGTTTTGCTCTCATATCACCAAAATTCGCTGTAATTAGAAATAAGACCCAGGAACTACAATTACTCAGGACTACTTTTCATTAGTTACTTGTCAACGTCCCAGTAACTGATATACTTTGATTGTCACGTAAAAAGCTATATATACATATAGTAACTAAAAAAACAAAATGTTCAGGTCACTCAGCATATAAGTTTAATTTACCAGAATTTTCCATGTTCAGTGTTACGCCTTTTCTAATGCGATCAATACATAATTACGTTAAGTTGGTTCGGTAATTTTTCTTCATTCGGTACATGAATTCTTCATTAAGTAACATGCTTATTGGCTAGATGCGTAGAGTTGCCAAGTGGATACTTTTTGCTCTGATTTCATTTTAAATAGTAACTTAATAATGATAAATTTATATTTAAAATTATTTGAAATTTGTATAAACTTTAATATGAAAGAAGAAAAAAAATCATCCTAAGAAAGAAAATAAAAACGTTGTTTGGAAATAATCATTTCGATTCATACAAGTAAATCTGAATTTTTCATTAAAAGTTAAAAAAAAACACATTAACTTCTTTGCATATTTTTTTCTCGCACCAAACCAGTCAGAATATAACAATTTCCTCCACAGCTTAAAATTTCTCTGGAATTTCTATGGAACTATTTTTGCAGAGATAACTACGTTCGACCTGGCGGAACAGTATTTTATTTTTCAAACCCATAGGAATATTAGGAATCTCGTATTAATAGTAAAAAAAAAATAAATAAAATCACGCAGAGCATTAATCATTTACTTTACGTATTTTGATATCGTTATTTTTTACAGAACTTCATGAAAAATCAGTCGACTTCACGAAATATGTTTTTACTTTAATATATTCTTGGCTTATCGTTCAAAAGCTTTTGTATTTTGTTTCTACTTAAATAAGCAGAAGGTTGAAGCATGGTGGGTTTTCCTCGTCCGTCTTCTGTTGTCATGTCCATGCGTTGTTAATTCAATTACGTGTCGTTACCGATGCGAAACTTAGATATGTGTGTCTGGTAAAATCCTCATCTAATTCGATCTAAAGATCCTGCACTAATGAGCTTAAAAATCTATTTGTTTGTTTGTTGTTAAACGCAAAGCTACACAAGTGGCTACGCGTGCTGTGTCCACCGCAGGTATCGAAACCAGATTTTTTACGGTAGAAGTCTTTAGACTTGCCATTGAGTGACTGGGAGCAAAAAAAAAAAATGTTTTTCATACGTTTCAATAAACTCTAAGGTATTAAAATGTTGTTTCTGGTGATTTATATTACGGTAACAGGATGTTTTTGACTAAAAAGTATTTAATATTGCCGATAACTTATAAGCATTAGTTTACAGAAAAAACATTGTCTTGTCACCACCCTATGAATCGTGCCATTTAAAAACATAAAATAATTCTACATGTTTTGTTTGCAGAACATTGAAAATGTGTTCTAGAAAGGAAGATTTATCTAACGAACTCTTACTAATCTAAGCAAGTAGCATTTGAAAGACGACTTACACCAAATATAGTAAATAGAGCATTTAACAAGTTTAGTAATGGTTCGTTGTTATTGTCCTCAATAAATGGCAATATTTTTATAATACTTTAACACTGTTCTCAGGCCTCGTTTGTCTAAGGTGTTAAAGAAGCCGATCTCAGGCCTTATTGTTCTAAGGTGTTAAATAAGCTAACCTTAGGCCTTAGTTTGTGAATGAGCAAACTCTCATTTATCCGGAGGCTCCGTTCATATAACGTTAGAGAAGTTTGTAGCAAACTGTTTTTATAGCTCGATACTAATTCAAAATATTGTGTTAAAATCTGCTTATAAAAAACTAAAATAGAAACTTTAAGTTCAACTTATATTCCATGATTTAAGAAACATTAAACCTTTTTTATCCCATTTTTAAACTTACGAATAAGATTAAAGAAGTGTTGGGAAATAATAAAATTGAAATAGAGTTAAAAGGTAAAACTGGGAGTTATAATATAGAATGTGGCAATATTCATATCGGTCAAACTAAAAGGAACGTAAAGTACACATTACAGGATGTGTAAAAAACAACATAATATTCAGCTGTAGCAGTACACTTACAACCAGCTTAACACCCAGTTCTATAGCACAAAACTACAAGTTTAGCTCAACCTCACAATACCACAGTTTTAAATATCCGACAATCGTTGGAAATAATAAAAATGAAAAAACCACCAAGTCTCTTCATTGATATATGGCGTGACATATGGCCAGTGAGTTATTTAAATAACACTGAAACGTAGTACTTCATGGCATGCAGAAAGGATAAATATAAAAAAAGAAATGTATTGTAAATTACTTCAAAAGACAACGTAGAAGGTTTCTAAACGTGTAACATGTACATTAAAAAAATGACTGCGGTATATCTTCAAATATGTATTTTTGCATACCTTCGAATTATTTTTTGAGTTTTGGACTAACGATAAGGATACTCTCCACGTTTACCACGCGGTACTGCAAATTAAGTTAAGTTATTTCATAGCTTGAAATATACCACATGCGAGACGTTCATAATAATTACCTAGAGAAATGTATTTTCTATGAATTAAAAGTAAACTTTATCAACGAAAACCTTAATAATTATTACGGTTTACTAGACAGGTTATAATGTATATAAACCATACTAGCTAAGGAATATATAATATTTCTCGTTTCATGGTTTGTAAAAAGGCCTTATCTGATCAAATAATTTGCATTTTAAATTAACAAATGCTGAATGAATTTCAAACTATTTCCAATCCCAGGGTTTTATTAGGTTGTTGAGTCATATGGTAATAAACAAAACATATGGATACAGAGAAAATATTACTTTAGTTTGCATTAAGATTGACATTGTGCATTGTGCGTTTCATAATTTATCAAATGATTATCCATGTACCAATTTTAACCAGAAATCTTAAACAAATTAGGCTGTTATCCTCATATTTAATTTATTCTTGAACTCAATAAACTTTATTTATCTTATACAAATCTCTCACAGCTAACTTACACTCGTTTTGGAATTATCTGTATACCCGTGAACTGTCTTGATTCTTAGATATACCGTTTGCTTTAGAAATTTTGAGCAACCCTATACAAAGTACTATATGACTGTCACTCTCATAACGCATCCATAGCCCTAGACTATGAAGAACTATTTTGCAGTAACGGATTCACAGTCCAAAGATGCTAACCTCTGGGTAACGTTCATCCCACTACGTCCTTTTTCCTACTAACTCTAACTTCAGAATTTAAAAAATTCCTTCCATGCGCCAGTAAAATCACTTAACATAATGTTTTGGAAAAAAGAAAAATCTAAAATATATATATTGAAAACTATGTCGTGTGTGTGTGTTAAATAATATTTTGTTTTATGTAATCGCATTTATGCTAATTTTTGAATGTTTTGATATTTTTTTCTTCACGGTAATGAGTACAATAGGTTTGCCACGGCATGGTGGTAAGGGCGCTAGACTTGCAACCTGCGGGTCGCGGTTTAGAACCTACGATGCCTAACATGCACATTCAACCCTAGGTGGGTTATAATGTGATGGTAAAAGAGTACCTCAAGAGTTGGCGACGGATGGTGTTGACTAGCTGTCTTCCCTCTAATCTTCCACTGCTAAATTAGGGACGGTACCTGGAGTAGAGATGTAAGCCACCACGTAGAATGTGCCAGAAAATTGCCAATAATGCATCAGAATCTAAGGTGCCTCAATAGTCGTAAGTAGGGTTTGCAATAGTACCGGCGGTACCAGGTTGCCGGTATCGGTACTCGAGCATCTCTAATCATGTTACTTGATCAGTTAGAAATTCAACTATTTTTCCCAGTGTGTTCTCGTGGGAATGTTTTTTCACATCAAACCAAATTGTCATTTATTTGTATGCCCACGTGGTATGACGATAATGAATCAGTTGAAATATAGGCTTTCTATTGGTTATAAATTTAATGGGAGTCGATATCAGAAAAATCTATTAGCAAGTTGTAAATTAGAGCATGTCAGAGATAAGCATGGAAAGTGGTTTCTGAATTTTCATTGATTGCTCTTTAGCCTCATAAGATTGAAGAATATAAAAATACAGATCGTAAATATCGATGACGAAATTATAGAGAATATTTTGCGTTACATTTCATAGTTTTTTAGGGGGTGGACAAAAAAATCCTAAAGAGAAGACGGCTGAAGAACAAATATCCAAATTCTCAAACTAGGTGAACTTGAGGGTGTTTTTATATATTTCATTTTAAACTAAGAATTTGAAACTTATATAATATTAAAATTGATTTATTATCCATGCTTTGATGTCAAGTTTGTTCGTATACCGTGATAATTATCTAGTACAATTGAATTTTGAATGAAATTCACTAAAACGTCGTGACATGCGCAGTTTGGCCTGCCCGCATGATAAGGGTTAATTACGCACGCACCTACCTAACGTGCAGTCAGTCACGTAAGCACATTCACGTTCTTTTCCAGAGCGTGGGAGTCACCAGTTTCTCATACTTTATGCTACTGCCGATTTTCACGGTGAGATTTGCTTAACGAATGAAGTATGAACTCAGAACTACCACATCAAACATTTATAATTCTGTCAAAAGCGAAGCAGAAATACCAGAGGAGGCGTTTGATCAAAACTCAAAAGACGGAACATATCTCAAAATATGATATACTATAAACCAGTACCGGTACTTCAGAGTACTGCTGGTACTGGTATCAACTGCAAACCCTGGTCATAAGATGCAATAAAGCTGTAGAGTCTTAGCGGAAATAAAACTTATAGAATTAAACATTATTTGTTCGTAAACGTCTGTCTACAAAGGACTAAGTTTTAGTCCTATGAACATTTTCAAGTAGAATTTAGACCTTAGAACAATGTTTCTTAAGTAACCCACGAGTGTTATTTAATATTCATTGTTGTGTTAGATATCTTGACATTGGACGATGCATAAAGGAAGACTGCTTGAAAAACGAAATATCTGTTCTGGCTTACTATTTTCTATCATTCTTATCAGCCTCACTTAGTCGCTAGTTTAATAAAGCCTTTTTTGGAAAGTCAGGAGGCACAGAAACACATCAGAGATACATCTCACGATTTGAAAACTATGTCTGAAAACAGAACTGTTTTAAAAAGTCGGTTATTTAGTCCTTTGTGTAAACACAGATATGCATTTAAATGTGTGTTTGGAAGCCGTTTGGTAATGCCCTTTATCTCATTTAATATTATTGTTACACAAGCGAGGAAATTCCTTCTCAGAAAATTGTCTTGGGCGAATATTCCTGGAAACTTCATGAGGGGTCTTCTATCTGCATTTTACAATTAAAGTTTGTTTTCACGCCAATAATGAATTAATTATGCTTTGAATGACTTGTTTATACATGGACAAGAATATCACAATATACCATGCCTCATTCGTCCACTAGCACCAGATTATTTTTATCTGAAACCACCCTATATAGGTGGAGTTCTTATCAGAAATTGAGAACTTTGTGTGCAAATTAACTATGCACATTATTGGTTGTGTAAAATAAATACAAAATTGCTTTCCAGAATAAGTAGCTACTCAAAGCTTGTATGTAAATGAGTTTGGGTTCAACATTTTCCACGTCAGGTCACCTTAAAGAACATTTGTGATGATAGTCGAACTCGTGGTTATGATGATAGTCGAACTCGTGGTTATGCGCGAAAGGTGTTTTGTTGAAATTATTCGTTATCCGATCTATATAATTATCTAATAAATATGTAGATATACATATATGTATGTGTGTGTGTGTGTGTGTGTGTGTGTGTGTGTGTGTGTGTGTGTGTGTGTGTGTGTGTGTGTGTGTGTGTGTGTGTGTGTGTGTGTGTGTGTGTGTGTGTAAAAAAATATGCAAATTTTGGCAGAAAAGATTGTATTCGTTTGTTTGTTTGTTTCGGGTATTGGCCCAAAGCTATTTAAAGGAACTCTTAATATCTGTGTCTTCCAGAATAGTTTTAGTTGTATACCTGGAGATGTTTTGGCGCAACTGCTTTGATTTGATTGTCGAATTTCGCGCAATGCTGCTCAAGGGTTATCTGCAATAGCGTCCCTAATGTTTGTTTGTTTTTGAATTTCGCGCAAAGCTACACGAGGGCTATCTGCGCTAGGCGTTCCTAATTTAGCAATGTAAGACTAGTGGGAAGGCAGCTAGTCATCACCACCCACCGCCAACTCTTGGGCTACTCTTTTACCAACGAATAGTGGGATTGACCGTCACATTATAACGCCCCACGGCTGAAAGGGCGAGCATGTTTGGTAGAATCGGAATTCGAACCCGCGACCGTCTGATTGCGAGTCGAGCGCCCTAACCACCTGGCCATGACGGCCAGCGTCCCTAATGTTAAATTGATAGACTAGATGGAAGGTAACTAGTTCAGAAGTTACTCTTCTGTGACCAAATAATTGAATTTGAGCGTCACACTTATAACGCACCCACTTCTACTAAATGCGGAGTTCGATTTTTTTGGCGTAAACAGGACGCAAACCTTGGACTCATTGATGCACAGTCCGGCACGCTATCTATTGGGTAAAATCGTTCAAAAGCCCCCGAAAACATTGTGTTTGACATTTCTGTTTATTCACTATAACGTTATTTCTATAGCTTTCTCCTAAATAGTGCTTCTCAAGCAAAATGTTTGCTCTGATCGTGATATACACTTATAAGAATCAAGCTGAGTAAGATAAGACAAAATAAATCTGTATGGCAAGGTTTCAACATTCCTTACAGAGTTAAGGAGGTGAACGCATGCATCTATTCCGACTATTTGAATACTGGCATGGATGTTTGTGCTTTGCGTTGTCTTACAGATGATTAGAATAGAAATTAAGACTTTTCACAACTCTAAAACAAGCAACTTATAAAGGGTTATATCTTTTAAAAGTTTGTACTTAGCAGTAACTTATAAAGGGTTATATCTTTTAAAAGTTTGTACTTAGCAGTAACTTATAAAGGGTTATATCTTTTAAAAGTTTGTACTTAGCAGTAACTTATAAAGGGTTATATCTTTTAAAAGTTTGTACTTAGCAGTAACTTATAAAGGGTTATATCTTTTAAAAGTTTGTACTTAGCAGTAACTTATAAAGGGTTATATCTTTTAAAAGTTTGACAACTTTTTAAATACTGAGTGAAACTGTATGGCAACTAGAAGAGAACATATTCGCAAATAATTTTTGACATAAGGCATACATACATATATATATTTATGGTTTGGCGTGTCCTAATGGTTAATGTGTACATTTTTCACGTCATATTGCCACAAAAAATACTGCATGTATTGAGGAGTGAGTGCTTTAAAAGCATCATAGTCAAATCACACTTCTTGTTTAAAGTAGCCCAAGAGTTAGCGGTTGTTGCTGTTGAGTGTCATCCCTCTAATGTATAATTTCAAAATTAAAGACCGCTAGTGCATATATATATCTTGTGTAGCTTTGCGTGAATATCCGAAACAAACATACAAATAAATATACAAAATAATTACATTTTTTAATTTAAAAAGGAGAATAGATATCGTCAAAAAGTACAGAAACAAGATGAACCAAAACGCAAAGATTATATTTTCAAGCTTACAACAGTGGACCAAAAAAAGTAAACAACTAGGCTGGAAATAGTGTTTAAATTATTTTCTCAAATCCCTATTTTGACCCCATGACTACAGTACTTACAACTTTTAGTGGAGTCAAAATAGGGATTTGTAGCTTGAGCAAATATTGTAGAAACTATTTCCAGCCTATTTTGTTTACTTCTTTTTAAAATAACTAGTTGTAGGCTTGAAAATATACCATTTGCATTTTGATTCAACTTGTTTCTGTATCTTTGACGATCCCTATTCTTCTTTTTAAATTTCAAATTTGTTTGTTTGTTTTGAATTTCGCGCAAAGCTACACGAGGGCTATCTGCGCTAGCCGTCCATAATTTAGCAGCGTAAGACTAGAGGGAAGGCAACTAGTCATCACCACCCACCGCCAACTCTTGGGCTACTCTTTTACCAACGAATAGTGGGATTGACCGTACATTATAACGCCCCACGGCTGAAAGGGCGAGCATGTTCGGTGTGACGGGTAATCGAACGCGCGACCCTCAGATTGCGAGTCGAGCGTCCTAACCACCTAGCCATGCCAGGCCGACTACCCTAGGACATATTCAATGCTGCATTCATTATTATTGTGCAGGTTTTACTAATATATTCGTAGTCATTTCTACCATAGTGGCTTGTAAAACTATAATCAATGATAAAAATAAGGCTGGAGACATTGTTATCAACATACACATTGTTTACTCTAATAAAACGAAGCATTTACGACTAGTATAACAGTGCTTAAATGGCTTCTATATTTCTGTGATGCTTAAATGGCTTCTAAGAGCTTAGTTGGTAGCGAAGAACAACTTAGAAAATTGTATAGGGTGGAAATTTCGACATTCAAGAATCAAGTTAAAAATATCCCTACAACCTTCGCAGGAGTTTGTTTAGTAGCTGCGCATAAATTTTAGCGCAGTATACATAGCCGTTTTTGCTGTAGGCTTCGAAGAAAAACTTGGCAACCACTGATAAAAATTTTGATAAAATCTCTCCTTCTATAGAAGATTCAATATAAAAATAGTCCTATGACCTGCAAAGGAATTTTACTAGGTTTGCCCGTTTTGAATAAGATATTCATGCTGTACTCTCCAGTGTATAAGACGACCCTGCATTTTTTGAATAAATTAAGTGTCTTTCTTTGAGGTTCGGTGTATAGGACGACTTCTATTGTCAAGTAAGTCTAGAATGTTACTTTTGTAAAGATATTCTTAGAAGTAATGTTTAAACTGTGCTAACCTGTGCTCTAGGGTAATCAATACAACCACAAGTGTAGTTTTTACAAAGTCTTCATCACAGTTGAATTCCATTTCTATTAAAAAAATAATAAACCTTAAGATTTAGTGATTTACTATAAAAATATTTTTAGAACATTAGTGTACGTTACAGAAACTAACGTTTTTGATATAATATTAGCAATATTTTAGTATGGCGGATGACACAATACATTTCAAATAAAAAATTCCTTGTAACTAGCTTGTGAGACAAATAACTTGTAGTTATGAAGAATCTAGACAAATGATACAATTACAAATATGTTATTGTAACGCAGTATGTGGCACGAGGTCAAAGGACTTATTCAAAAAAAGCAAACAAAAGTAAAGGAACAACGTAGCTTTGGTTAAATATGCTATTAACCGGAGACTTCTTACTGGTACTCTATCTTTGAACCTGTGTGTAAGACGAGAAGTAAAAGTAGGCATTGTTTTAAGAGTAAAAAGTATCGTCTTACACACCAGCAAATAGGGTAACCGTTTTTTTTATATAGACTTGTGAAACAATAATAGTAACAAGAGAAATGGATGTTAAATAATTGAAAAATCAACCTTTGGCTATTATCAATATTTTAGCAGCCTTAGCCAGTGACATAGAAGGTGCTGTTTTAAGTGCTCTTTAAGATGGCTTTTGACTGTATGTTCATGATATCTAAAATGCACGATTCCTTGTTTTTATAGGGATGGCGAAAGCTTCTATGTGTGGAAATTTATATGATTTCTTAAGTTTATAGTAAGAGATTTATATTCGATTTTGTATAAAATTCTAGAATGTTATTTGTTACTTTAATCCTTTGACAATGTATTATTTGTCAAAAACCAAAGTCATGATTATAAATGAATTATTATGTTATATTGCCGACCGAACTTAAATGTGTTCTAACAATTTTGGATTATTTTGAATTTAATAAACCTCACTTGATTTAGGTAATTATGTTGAAGTAGCAAAAAGAAAATGAAAAGAAAGCTGTGCAGTCTTTTTTTTTTATTAGAAATAGGATGAATTAAGCTGGGACGTTCTCATGTTAGCTTCTTCTTGATAATATAACTCTTCTGTGTGAGTGTATACCAGATTAAACAGAAAAATTGTGATTAATTAAGTTTCTAGCTCTAAATATCTGTTTCAAATGTAACACATTGGGAAACCAGAAATATTGTAGAAAAGGAAATTCTCTCTGTGCTCATTCATCCATTATGTTTATTTAGAATTAGATCATGTTCGTAATACTAATTATAATAGAACTTAACATCAATATGAAAATGAAAAAAACAAAATTACAACATTCTCAAGTTAACAGAAAGTTGAAATACCTTAGCGACTAGCTACACGATGCCAAGGAAGTTATTAGAAATCAATAATATTACATTGTAATAAAACAAAGATTAATATGAAACAGGCGTAGGTCAGTGATTAGCATCTCCGGAAGGTGAATTCTAGGGCTCGTGTTTCGTTATTGTAAAATCACCCTTTACACTTCGCGACATTTAGTGCCCTATTAGAATGAATGCCAGATCTCACTATTCTATCATGCAGGTGTTGGTGGTGGGATTTGGACTAAACTTCTCCCCTTTTGTCTAGCGGTAGATTTTCACGAAAACTTTAAATAAAGGAACAATAATAAAATACGTGTTTAATGTTTTACACAGGTTAGTTTTCTGTGGTGTCTTATAACAAAAACAATAGAAAATGTAATAAAATAGTTAATATTATTTTATGAAGTAATACATGTTAAATACTTTTGTTTTTAATTTTAATTTATATATATATATATATTATTCGCTAGTAATTTTATTCATAACTTTAAGTAATCATTGGTAATGTGCATTAACTTTTTTTTTCTTTCTAAAAGTAAACCTAGATCTTTCGCTTTGCTTAATTTTTCTTGTTTTTAGGGCAAACAGATCTCTAGGGCCAGGTGATTAGAGTGCATGATATTCGCAATCTGAGAGTCGCGGGTCCGAATCCCCGTGCTACCAAATATGCTTCCCCTTTCAGCCATGGGGGCGTTATAATGTGACGGTCAACCCCATTATTTGTTGGTAAAAGAGTAGACCAAGAGTTGGCCTCTAGTCTTTCACTGCTAAGTTAGCGACGTCTAGAGCAGATAGCCCTCGTGTAGCTTTGCGCGATATTCAAACCAAACTTAACAAAAACGTTTTTTTGTTGTTGTTTTTTATTCTGCAATTAGGAAAGACACGATTTTAACTAAACCTACTCCGGTTTTGAGTTACCTTTGTCATCTCTCTCTTTTAGTAGTGTGGTTATAGAAAATAGAATAAAGATTTAACACTGTTCTTTAGTAGGAAAATGCTGGATGTATAAAATGGCTAAATTATTGCTTGTGAAAACATACGAGGCTTTTAACCAACAACTGTTTGTTACTTAGTTGTGTTTATACAGTAATTTTTACGGGTAAAATTTGTTTGTTATTAAGCACAAAGATACACAAGGGGCTGCCTGTGTTATGCCCACCACAAGTAGAGAAACCCGGTTTTTAACGTTACAAGTCCACAGATTTCTCGCTTAGGGACACGAGTAAAGCAAATTATTGGACAAGTCAGCGGTAAGAACCGAGTTTACGATTCCCTCAGAGCGTGAAAATATTACAGTGAGTTCAACAAAATTGCTAGCTGCAGCTGTTTAGTCAGCCTTTAAAGAAAGATAAAAAATATTTACTTCGATATAACTTACTAATATATTATCTTCTGTACATATATATATCAAAACACAAGGAAATGTGTCTTGCGGCCAAAAAAAAAAACAACTTGCAGAACACACTGTATGTTATTAGCAGAAGTGATAGTTTAGCAACTTTCCACCTTCTGTAACTCGAACTGTGGTAATCCAAACTAGCACATATTTGCAGTGGATGTGTTCTACTGGACTCTTACTTCACAAACCAAATTTCAAGTAAATTCATTAGGTAATACCCGAGATATAATATCTCAAATTTTGATTTAATCTCTACCCATTTTTTTCTTCTTCGCATCAAGAGTACGGAAACTTTATTCCATAGAAAAATATACTTAACTTGGTACACTGACAGATCTTTAGAATCTACAGTTAATAGTTTCATTTCGTGTAAATATAAGCACATTTGCAAAGTTATTCAACAAAAAATGTAGCGAACATTTTTGCGCACGCCTACGCAAAAAGTCACGTGAACTAACCGGTCCAACATTTTTACATCAGCTTCATCTAAGAGTAAAAGTAGATCGTTTTTTTTTGTAATTCGGATTAAACACAGTTGATTTAGAGCAGCTAAACTATAAGGTGTTACTTATTAGAATTTCAAATAGTCCGAAGCCGAGATAACTGATAATTGAAATTTAGTAGTTAAATTGTACTTTTTATTTAGCAGTTAAGTAAAAGCCGATATATAGTCAGTTTATGATATTTGCCAACAGGATTGATACATACCGTTTTCGTTTTTAACACAAATACGTTTTAATATACACACAACAGTACAATTTACAATAACAATTATTGCAAATAGTTATTACAAACAAAGATTTATAAACAAAAGTTTCACAAACATACACACATTATAAAGTTTCTTTCCAGTTTGGAACTACCTCGATATCTTATCGAGGGTTTACGATGAGCGAGTTAATTACGAGTTCATGTAAGTACGATTCGCCGGAAAGCTAGCTAGCTTTGTCCTTGGTCACACACGCTAGATTTTCCACCGTTGAAATTAGGTAATGTTTTCGTAAAAATACTAATGTCCGATGAGAATCCACTGAAGTTAAACGATTTGTAATGTTCGAAATTTATAAATATTCTTGGTCAAATATCTTAAGTTTTCTGACTGATAAGTGTTATAAAAATCACAGGCATAGCTTTCGAAATTGATAACGCACTGATTACAGCAAACTATTAATAGACACTCTCTTTGGCGCGTCGCGTTAGTTGTATTTATAGGCGTGGGAAGGTTTTCTAGAAAATTTAGATAACATAACAATACTGAGCTATATTTAAACGTTTACGTATATAGATATATTGTTGATTCCTACTCTCGAGAATTTTCTACAACCTTGGAGAATAGCCGTAAGTTTCGCAATACATATCTAACACTATAAGCTAGGCATGTTTTTAAGTATAAACTCAATCCAAATAAACGTTGACAATAAAATAAATATGAAACAACAAATTCGTTCTAAGGTAAAAGGGGCTGCAGATACACAAGTATCAGTTATGCCAAGCAAACTAGATTAGGAGTTTCTAGCTCAAGTTTTTAAAAGAATCTTACGGGTTGATGGTTATTATTAATTATTCATTCTTAACTTTTCTGCACAAGTTTACTAAATTTTATTAAATTATCCCAATTAAAGAACGCTTAGCGTCACGTGATATTAGCTTAAGCAATTAGCATAAATAAGGAAGCTTGATACGGCTGTACCGATTGCATGAGGTTGCTGACAAGAATCTGTTAATCTAAATTCCATGGCGTTACTATAAAAGAAGTTATTAACACTGTTTTGGAGAGAAACAACTACCACCATATGTTTAATGAACTTGGTTGGTTCTGAAGGTAAAGGTATGTACCGAATAATAGCGCTGCGATCCTAAGGCTAATGTTGGTTACTACCGTGTGTAACTTTCTTATTTAATGTATATTGAAAAAAAAGTCATGATATCTAATTAAAAACACCTTAGGTGTGAAAAAAAGGTGCGGCCAAAAAAGGATTCAGCGTGTGACTTAAAATGAATGAAATCAAAATTGGCGGCCGAACTGGTAGCTACACTTAAGCATTGATAAGAATTTTACAGCAAATATCCATTCATTAGTTAGCTAGGCCGCGTATTTTGTTTCACCCACCATCATGCCTCAAATTGAACAAATTGTACACTTTTGTCAGATTTTACTGCAACTTGTGCAAATATTTCAAGTTTACAGTCAAACGCATTTCAATTCCTTTTTTTTTAAAATACCATAACCAAATACTAATTATTCTAATAATAAACTGGTGTACTAGATGCATAGCTAGCGCAGATGGCGTGCTGGTGCGAAGAGGTGCTTGTGAAGCTGACATTAGAAATTATCATCATTATTTTAAATGCATTTTCTAACAGTCAGTATAAATTTATGATAATTCCTTGAGCTATAAAGCGAAGCTTACGATAAAAATCTAAGATTTATAAACCAAGTTGGAAAAATTATGGATTCAAAGCAGTTTCAAGTTCTATTTGTTTTATAAAAATCTAATCGGGCTTACGAAACATATCTCTATTTGATTAATTTCTCTTAGAGTTATTTCAAAGAGGTAAATCGATCTAATAATACTTCCGATATCAATCACATTTAACTTAAAAACATATTATTTTACTACAAATCTTTCAAACTTCCCAATTATCACAATATTAAATGGTATTTCCCGTTTTTAGAATATAGTAAAACAAATCGTAATTTATGTTGTCACTTACCTTTAATGTGATATTTACAATACTAGAATAGATGGGGAATAAAATATTGTTAGTTACTTACAGTTTCGTGTAACATACATTCCATATCTAACACATTTAACAGTGATAAATAGACAGTGGAACGATTTAACTTAACTTAATGCCTTAAAAACGAGTTAGTCATATTTAGCTTCACCATTAGTGTACATTTTACACCTCTAACACACAGTAGTGACTCAAATATTATAAATATGTATTTTCGTATTGCACGATCGCTGATTAACTCAACTTATGATTCAAAGAAACAATGTTATTACAAAAAACGTAATCCCAAAACAATATTTATTTTGTTTAGTTCTAGTATTTGCATAATCACTGGCCCACCAGTGGCACAGCGGTGTGTCTGCGGATTTACAACGCTAGAAACCGGGTTTCGATACCCGTGGTGGGTAGAACATTGTGTAGCTTTGTGCTTAATTACAAACGAACAAGCATAATCAGTAAGCCAAATGATTGTAAATAAATATTTCAATACCTTAGTTATTGTGACCACAAGACAAAGCATCTTTAGTTTCATGTAATATTAACTGCGGAAAACAATCAATAGTTTACAAATTGTTTTTAATATAGTATAGTTATTTATATGCTTTTGATCTATATTCAACATAAAGATCAAGATTTAACAGTGCCACACGAGTCAGTCCGGCATCTTGAGGTGGTTCAAAAAAATAATAAAAGATAGTCATTTCGGAAAGGTTCGGGTTGTTTGCATCAGACAAAATGAAAATGTATGGCACTATTTTAAAGGTCTAAAGTCGTTGGACCAGACTAGTGACTGGACCCTTGACCTGACCGGAAACAATGAGAACCAAAATGGAGAAGCTAATTCTTAAATGTACAGTAAAACGATGTAGCAACGAAACATGCTTGAAATGATCTAAATGTGTTTGTGAATGTGATGGTTTAAGTTTGGCGATTAAGCTAAACTATGGGTCTAGATCGGATGAGGAAAGATATCCCAATGGATTTGATATAGGAGTTGAATCAAGGATTCGTCAATTAATTACTGCATTGACAAAATTACACAAAATAACAGGCACAAAAAGTACTGTTATCTTCAAAATAAAGGATTAGAATCATATATAAGGAATCATTAGCTTCAATATTGTATGAAACTAACGGCACAGTGATACCCAAAGATGCAATGTGATGTTATAGCACATGCATGATGCATTACAAGATGATTTCCCTTGCGATTTTCAAATTACAAATGCATACAAAATCACCTGGCCATAGCAGACCATTTGACAGCAAGATCATTCTATAAAAATAAGGACAAGAATTTAAGCATGGAAACACATACTTAAGGATACTTGTGAAATACTTATATAGTGCATTTCATCAACTCAAATACTTAGTAATGTATAATACCTTTTTTTTATTTATATATTTTGTTTTATTGAATATTATATGTATTGATTTCACTTGTAATACTGATAGAACTTTGACTTACACTTTTTCCATTTAAAGTATTTGGATCTAAATTTCACTTTTTTCTAGTTGCTTTATTCCAGTAGATGTTGTTTTGCTTAATTAGCCGGCTTATCTAATCCTAGCCTAACCTAACATTGTCTTAATACCACATCTATTGATTATATTGATCTAATCCTAACGTAGCCTAACTTTGTCGTGACATTATACTTATAATTTGTATTGAACTAAGTCTAAGCTAACTTTGTCCTAATACTAAATCTACAACTACTATTGCTTTGAAAGTAGTACTACACAAACAGAAATAACAGTTTACGTGTCATTATAGAATGTTCATATGTAATCCCAGTTTGTTCTGGTGTTAGAAGGGTTTAAGTCGTTTTTAATATAAACTTTATCACCAAATGAAGTACTTATCCGATTTCTAGCATTAATCCAATATATGTCAAATATTGTCACTCAGAAACCTTGAAACTTGTTTAAAATTCTTATAGTTCTTGCTTATTTGCATCTGATGTTATCAATAAAACGTAAATAATCCTCTGTTGTAGGAAGATTTAAGAGCAATACAAAGTAACACACAATAAACTAACACATGTAGACTAAACTAAAATTAACGAATCCTCTTCATTATGGAAATAGCATAAGCTACTTTAGTGTGTTATCTTCTGACCTAAAGATATTGAAAGACACTTTTATAGTATATTGATATATTTCACTATAACAAAATATAAATAATAGCAGTGATATATGTATATAATATATTAAGTGCGTATTATTATAATTACATACTTGCGATTCAAAAGATACACCTATTCCACTTTTGTTCCACGTGTGGTGTTTCATTTAAAATACTTGAGGCATTATATCTTTATATAGCGATCGACTTCAAGTTAGTATACATAAAAGTCCGTAAGGAATATAATCCTGGAGAAAAATCAACTGACAAATAATACAATGGTTAATAATTAATACCAGCAAAGAACATATAAATAATTAATTACCAGACATTTAGAAGCAGACGTCACGCAGGCTAGAGGACATTTCATTGTACCTACAATGTACACTAAAACACGTTCCTGACCATTATATATAATGTATTAACTTAAGTAAACCAAATATTCTGGGAATCACTGACTTAGTTATCACTATTATGTTATGAACTAAAAATATACATTTCATAGCTTCGAAAAATTGATGTTGAATTTTCGCTTGAAAACACTGAAGCGAACATTATACACAGTAAGTTCTGAACATGCTTCAAAATTGTAATCTGTAAACAGAAATTCACAAGAATAATTCTGTAAGAAGAAATGAAGATGGAAAAAAGCCCAAAATATTATAAATGCACAAATTCTGACATTTAGTACGATATCATCCAAATATAGGGTTTGATCCCCTTTCTTTCTTATATTCAGCTGTACACATTATGACGTAGTCTCCACGATATGAAGTAAAAACTGCCAATGGTTTACAAATGTTGATGTTTAAATTAATCTCCCTTGTTGTCACATCGTTTAAAATCGGCGTCGAAAATCTTGGTGAGCACAATTATCACATTGTTTAGCTTTGAACTTAATCAAATTTACCTCAAGTATTCTCAGTGGAATTGAAATTCGGTGATTGTGCTGAACATAGAAAATGATTAAACTCACCGTCATGCCTTTTGACTGATTAAATAAATATAATACGAGCATGGTGGGTTTGTGGAATTATTGCCTCGATAAAATAAACTCTGGTAGATCTGGTAAAAATGCAACATTATGGTGTAGACGTGATCGGTGGCATCGTTCAGATATACACGTTTACGATAATCGCCTTTCTGAAAATATCTAATGACACTACCCCTGTCACAAAACCATCCGCTATACAATTACATCATATCCAGGTGTTTTTACTATCAGAATAACATAAGTTAAGTCGAGTGCTTCATGTGACACTCTTCAAATCTTTACCATCTGCTAGTGAAGCGCGATTCATCAATTCACACAACACGCTTTCAGCCATTCATTTGTCCACAGTTTACACCTTTGGTAACACTGCAGTTGTGGGTTCTTAATTACTTCTGGAGTAATAGTTTTCGGAATATTGGCTAAAAGATTATAAGTTTCGTAATGTTCTTTGCATGTTAGTGTTGGATATATTCAAATTATGTAAGATATTAAATTGATGTTATAGTTTGTAAGAATGTCCGACGTCTGATACATTTTAGATCTTAAACGCTCGTTTTTCTTTTCCTCTTTCAGTCACTGGTGGCTGGGACACAGTTATTCCCCGTGAAAACTTAATGCTTCTCAATTACAATTCTAAAAGAATAATATTTATTATGTCATGCCCACATAAAAGGCAGAAAAGTCTTTGCATTTATAAAGCTAAGATATCCCCCTAGTACTTCAAACAATTTGACTATTGTATGATATTAAATGCATGGAATATCTTACAATGTCTGGCGGGAAGTCGTAAGAAAGTGGCAGTTACTGAAGAAAATAACCTAATTGATTTTCATGTTATGAAAATTTGGTAAACTTTAATTTATAAATACAATCTAAAGCCTCAATATTTCTTAAAATCGACACCTTATAAAGCCTAAACATCTTAAAATGTCATTTAAACGTAAACTGTACTCGATCAAAATAAATTATGATCTTTGATATTTGAGTACATCATTGCCGAAAAGAAACTTTGATTTTATGATTTTATTTGAATAACTTAGCTAGACTAATTAAGACAGCCCCTAAATCATTAATTCAAATTAATCTGTAAATATGGTTCATGCGTTTATATTTTTTTTTATGTTAGTGAGAGATAAAACCACGGGGTAAATTTAGATAAACATGTATAACCACGAGATTATTTAATATTACATGAGCGCACACAAACGTCATTACATCATTTTGAGTAACGCGATAGAAACAAAATATTCCAAAACTCCTAAAACTCTGCCACTTACCGGATCCTCTTAACTGATTAGATGAATTGACTGTCACTATTATAACGTCCGCACAGACGGAAGTGTGGTATGTGATTGATCAAACCTGGGACTTTCGGTTCCACAATCCGGTCCATATCCGATCTATAAGATGAAAATCGTGGACCCAAAAAATACAAAAATGCCTTGATTATTCCTAGTTGAAACCAAGCATAAGGAATATGAAATCAACAATGTCTTTAAAGTGTGAAATTAAAACAAAATACAAATAACACATGTGCTTCTCTACGAAATGTTGTTCCTTTTATTGAGAGGCGTCAGAAAAAAATAGAAAATTACTAAAAATTAAAATGTTAAGGATAACAAAGTCTTAGTGGAGAAAGCATATATATAATACAATTCGCAAATTGCAAATACAAGATATTATGTAAGCAACCATAAAACTTACAGTGCATTATTAGCAGAAGAAAAAACATCATAAAACATATCTAACTTATGTTTATATATGTCTATATATGTCGATGTGTAGGTTCTATCTCGCTGAGATACAACTATTAATATATAATGCCATGTTTTCCTAGTCTGGAATATGACGATTTGAGAAAATACATGACTATTGTATTTAGATTCTAATACACCGAGAGCCCTCAAGTATATTGTTTTTGTCAAGTCTCTTTCTTTTCTTTGAATTCAGTCGAAGTCAGAGAATTAGAAAAACGTAAAATATTTTTGGGCGATCCTCCTGTTATTCTACGGTTCGTATTCCTTACCTTTAGTCATTATATCAAAATCAGGGATAGCTATATGTAAATACTTGGGGTCTACGACCTAGTCGCTTCGCTCACATGCGCTTAAGATGCCGGCCAGGTTGAGAAAACATACACGAAATTTAATATTAGTATTTAGCTATGTGATATTCTTAGCCTTACAGATTTTGGTATAATGACTAAAGGTAAGGAATACAATTATAAGCATTACTTCCAAAAGGACTTTGTCCAACTGTGAATGAAATATAGGGATTGATCCTACTGTTGAAACTGCATCCTTAGCTGAAAGTTTCAACATTTGAAACATAGACTTTGGCCGTATAAAAATAATTACCAAGTATATACCTATATAGATTCTAACAGCTCTAGGTGATTAAAAATAATAATAGAAGCGAATATTTTTGCTACAGTAAAGTTATATCATTTTAAAATAAAAAAAGTGGAACAAGAAGACAAGTTTGACTTCAGAGTAAAATTAATATACGAAATTTAAATAGAATAATAATATTGATGTTGAACAAGTTTTTCTTTCATCTTACACAAAATTCATGGGAAAATCAATCAAAGTTAAAAAAGGACTTCATGTGAAACTAAATCAAGTCAAATTAAATAGGCTTAAGATCCACTCGAACATTATCAATAATAAATGAAATCAATTAAAAAAAACGTAGAAAATGAGACCTGCCTTAGGTATCTTACAAGAATGGAGAAAAAGGCTTATCTTATAGGATTAATTACTATGAAGTCTGTTCAAGTATTAAGACAATTATCAGGGTCATTAATATTTTACAGCACTTGTTTCGACTTTCAGTTCAAAATGTGACTAATGATTGAGAAGAATCATTAAGAGCCAAAAGAATTACGATCTGAAATAATCCATTTTAAACTAAAATTCCAATTATTATTGTATTCCATTGTAGACTTTCCTGAAGAAGTAGCAAAGAAGATGCATTAGATAACAGTAGCAATAATCATATATAGAATTTAAGCATCGTACCCTAGTGACTAAAAACAGTCTTTAAATTACAAAAAAAAACTAAAATTATTTCAGTAATAAAAACCAAATTAGAAAAAGCATACCCATTCGCAAAATAAATTGCGCAAAACAATCTAAGTTATAATTTGAACACTGTATCTTAATTTGCTAATCTAACATTTTTACTTATGATGATAAGAATGTATTATTTCATCAATTGGGTACCCAAGTTTCTAACGATACATTCGGCCATATAGTTATAGAACAAAATCATGATCATATTCAAATACGTTAGTCATATTAATCATAATATCTCTATAAGACAATACTAGAGGGGCAGATATATGGAAAAGATGTCACCTTCGTCAGAAAGTATGAAATCTTGTATATGTCGGTTTTAAGGTATGCTAATTTCAAAAGACTTGTGAAGTAAGCAAGCAAAAGCTTCTTGCTGAAATTATGGACGAAACTAAGTAGACATACATCATCCACTTTTTTTTCAGTAAACGTTGTTCTATTGGTACTGGATTGCCACTCTCTGCACAGATGAAAAGTGCATTCAGTCCTTTCAAAGTTGATACGCCTGTTGAAATGTTAGGCCCAGTGATAGTGGAAGCTTTTTCTGAATTTGAAAATTTGGAGTATCATGTTAAAAATAATTAACCCTAACTTCCGAGATGGTAGATTGAAAATATGCAAAATGCTGCTCCATACTTTTTAAATAGCATAATCGCAGGCACCATGATCAAAATGACTTTCCAGAGTGGAAAACGTCTCTAAATTTAGATATCGATTTCGTGTCTTGCATAGATATAAGAAAATAATTCTAAGCTTATTTATGTGCTAGGTTTCGTGTTTGTGATTTTCTATGAGTTGAGATCCAAGTCTTCTATCTACCTCTCTTTTAATATAGCTGAATAAGTCTTCAACTTTATTTTTTCATGGTATCTGTCTGCGTCGACTGTTGTTGTTTGTGTCAATTACCCAAAATTAATAAACTGTATACCGACTTTTTTTTTAAACTAATGCTAATAATTTTACAGAAACATTGTAGATATTCAAAATAATAGATAAGATACAGTACCAATTATGTAAGTTATATTTTATGAAATTGTTTAATCTGTCACACATAAGTTTAACAAATAATAACAACACTTGCATACAATAATGAGATTAACTGCTCCATTGATTCATGTACTGAATAACGCTTGAGCGGCACTGATACGACAAATACTAAATTTTCATAAGCATGTTTTGCGAACCACATCAATGCTGCTATGCATGAATCATATATCAGTCATACACCTAACGTATCTACCTCCCACGTGGCTAGTCACTACTAACTATGCTATTCTCTTATTTCTTTTTACGTTCTCATTAATTAATAACTAATAGAAACTGTATTTTTGCGGTCATTAATAAAATATTTTGAAAACGCATGTGAGCAATAAGAGGTGGAAGTCATAAAACAGAGTTTCAGTTTTTCTCAACATTAGGAGAACGCTCTATCTCCGTTTACTATTTTAGTGTCCTCTTAGTTGAACATGCTCTTCTTCTCCTTTTTCTTTAAGAAAATGCTTAAATCCATTTTCCAACTGAAAGCATCGTCAATTTTCTTTCAGAGAAAGTAGTTTCAAACAGCAAAATAAATCCTTTCTAGTTACAACGTTTTGTGAAGTGGATTATGACAATGTCATTTGATTCAGCATTGCCTACATGTGCAATTGGCCAAGTCTTGTGGAAATACACATTCTAAACTTGCTAAGGAAAGCATGCACATAAAAGTTCAGTGTAGGAAGGAAAATAAGGAAAGTTGGTCTGAAAAATATGCACGTAATGGAGGCTAGTGCCAAAGTAGTTATTTAAATTTTAAAAAATATCAAAATATATTATCGATTCGAACTTACACTGTCCACTATTCTAAACAGAATATAAAGTAGTGCGACCATGCCTAACACTATTTTAAAAAGTAAGCTTTTCTGTGACAACTTTTGTGCCTCTTCATTTACTCCACTGTAAATACAGAGGTCGCTGTCTGCTTATGAACAAAACATAATATGACCATGTTTTTCATTGGTTAATTTTCTTGTGATGTAGACGTAGAAACAGGTATATCAGTTTTAAAATGCTTGAAAAATGGACAAAGTGAAATGAGTGAAGGTTCAGAAATTACATATATTTTGATTATTTCTTATATTAAAGCTAGAGACGCTTGATATGTAATCATACGATATTTTTTCACATTAAGTTAAAATGTAATGAGTAAACCATAATACTTGGTAATACGTACAATAGATAAAAAATATATATAATCGAAAATAGCGAAGATCCTACACGATACTATAAGTAAGCACTTATTATATAAAATGATAAGTGCTGTACTTACAAAACAGCACCTTATATAACTTTACACCCAAATTCACATATTAGACAACTTTTCATTCAAGAGAAAAAAAAAGTATAATAAATTGTTGGTTGAAGATTCGTCATTATGAATAAACTATTAACAATTATATAAAGTACTTAGTGTGTTTAATTAAACGGGTGTCTGTTTATATCTTACTACACGTTCACCAAGTCCTCGTGTTATTTGTTTTTGTATTAATTATCTATTGATCTTTGTTTTAAAATCGTATTAGTATGAACCCTTATTTGAATTAGTTACATATCGATTTTTTGTTGGGTTCAGTGTTTTAGAAAAAAAAAGTATTTATGAACAGTTTCAAATACTCACAAATAAATATTTTTAACTGCCTTTCTTTTAAGGCGGATTTAATGAGAGTGTTGAACATATGGACTGAACTTACTATGTACTTCTTTTAATTTTGTGGCGACGTTTTTTGGCTCCAGAACTGATGAAAGGCTCAGCACTGAGCCTGAAACTTCGTCTTCACAAAAAAAAATGTCAAAAGAAGACAATAGTAAACTCAGTCTAACTGTCCCTCTCTCTCTCACGCTGTTTAGTTCTTGAAGCTCTACTTTATTGGGCGTATTTCACCTTAGAGTTATAGACTGTATATCACTATTACGTTGTCTCTCTGTGTGTGTGTGTGTGTGGATAATGTCGAAGCTAACTTACGTTTCTAGGCTATAAAGTGTGAAAGTTATTCACTTGCAAGCTGATATCATACGATTGCGTTCTAACTAGTGGTCCAGACAGCATCACGAGCTCTGGTATTGCGCCAATGGCCTTCCCTGCAACGCTTTACAAAAATTGTAATCTGAAATACTCAAAGTTCTTCTTGATGTATCGGTGCAGTTAAAAAGTAAGACGTTTTATTTCGACGTTTCTTGTTTTTAACTCTAGGAATGAAATGTGTTGTTACCTAGTTTCCAAATTAATTCTTTATTTCTGTTTTAGATGCTTTTTTGTATTGATATATTCCCCAATAGCTATTGGTTTCTCAAAGACTATATCTTTTCTTATTTAAATTATTGACATCGTTTAGTCTTTAGGTTATTCTGTCTCTATTTATTTACCTTCTGAAGAGTAAATATGATAATAATAATAAAGTATATTATAAATAATAATAATAATAATATAGTAATAAACATTAAAAGTTATCAAAATTCTCAAAATATGAAAATTAATAATTTCAGTTTTTATTATTCTAAAACCTATTTATTTATTTATCTAGCCCTTGTCAATCTTTTAAAGTATAAACATTCGGTTGAAGGAATGCTTTTAATTCATAAGAAATTGTTATAACTTTTGTAAAGTATTTACACATTGGTTTAACTACGTTTCTCGTATTTCAAGTAATCTGTTGGTTTATATGCTGTCTACTGCCAAAATGTAATAAGATGTTTGATAAGTTGACTTCCAAGTTTAGCTGTGTTATCGTATAAGTAATTTTTAGCTATGATTTCTCAATTTCAAGATAACATTTTAGTGAAGGTAATGTTTTAATTTTTCTTTTTATGAACTAAGTTTCAATGGTTTACACGTAACGGAAGCAAAGCGTAAGAGAGAGTACATCACGTTAGTTTATTATCTTATATGAATGCTTTGAGCAACTTAAACCAAGTCGTAGCACATCTCCTCAACGTTATTGTATCCACAAGAAATAGGTACCATTTCATCCAACTGAATGTTTGATTGATTCACCTACCTACTGATCTATTATTACGTGTTTTATGTATAATTACTTTTACTAAAATGTCAGTTCATAAGACAGTAAATGCTGCTATGCGTAAATCGCAGAATAACATTGAGTAACACACAGAACTGTTCTCTAATCACTGAGTAGGCTACTCGAACTAAACGTGGACTCTTAGTTATTTTTTGTTCTACGTGTTTGAATACGACCGATTCTATATCAACAGACTAGCCAGATTCACTGGTTATTTATTAATTGTATTATGTATAGTTTACCTTGAAAAGGCTATTGTTTCTGGACGGCATACATAGTATGACCACAATGAGTTCGGTAGGAAACACCTGTCGGCCAAGAGTGAGATCACCAAACTCCTGTTCTAGATGTAGAAGTCAGTAGAATTTACAAAACTCCAAACTCAATGTGAGAAAACTCATGCGAATCGATTTCTTCATTTCTCTTACAATTTCAAAACGACCACAAAAAACAGGGAGAATATGAAACCTTGCCAACAGAATGCCGAGGTCCAAATCATAAAATTCACAGCCAATACAATAAATAAATGACATTGAAAAAGGTTGAAACCATCGGTTATCCCTACAGTTTGTATTAGATAATTCATTCAGTTCAATAGGTGTCAGCAAGTATTTGATGCAATTAAACAAGAGACCGATCAAACTCTTCAATCAAATATTATATCTCTGATGTATACATCTAAAACAAGTTTTATAACATGGCCTTGTGGCTAACGTTTACGGACTGTGAATTAGAGGACACATGGTTCGCTGATCTTTGTCGCAGAAACAGTATGGAACTATTTGGTCAGATAATAACGTAGCTCAAGGGATGAATAATGTTGACTAGTTGCCTTCCTCTAGCCTATCAGCTCAAAATTAGGGAAACTAAAAAAAATTAGCTTTCAGGTCAAAAGCCTCCAGTATGTAACTAAATAAAATGAAAAATTCTGTACAACATGGAAATAGCAAAGAAGTAGTATTGTGTATAAATTTTAGCTGAGGAAAAAAAAAGTGTGAAACGGAAAAGCCAACAAAACAATGACAAACGAACAAAGTTATTTCGTAATTTCTGGAATTTTGAAAAAAAAATCAGTAGTCATCAATCTTTCCTAGGAAACAACAACAATATATTTAACGCTATATGAAACAATATATTTGAAGATAGGGAAATGTACTGATATAGCCGAACAAAAACTGGGCCAACGATCGGCATCAACAAAGATTGGGCTAACAGAACGGGTAGAACGGTTCGCCATAAAAAATATGGCCAGGTGGTTAGGG